>NC_064634.1:456950007-457017507 GCF_023864275.1 Schistocerca cancellata | reverse complement strand
CGCACCTCTGAGATGGTGACGGCCGCCATCAAGAGTCTGAAGGAGCGCGGCGGATCGTCGCTGCAGGCGATCAAGAAGTACATTGCCGCGCACTACAAGCTGGACGCGGAGAAGCTGGCGCCGTTTATCAAGAAGTACCTCAAGTCGGCCGTGGTGGCGGGCGAGCTGGTGCAGACGAAGGGGAAGGGCGCGTCCGGCTCTTTCAAGCTTGCCGGCGCCGGCGGCGGGGCGGCTGAGGGCGGCAAGGCTCGTGCTGGCGGTGCCAAGAAGAAGCGCGCCGCTCCGGCCAGCAAGGAGAAGAAGGGTGCCCGTGCGGCCGGCGCAAAGAAGGCTGGTGGCGTGAAGGCGGCGACTGGTCGGAAGGCGGGCGCCGCCAAGAAGGCGTCTGCGGCGTCGGCCGCTCCCGCCGGTGCGAAGAAGGCGGCTGCTGCCAAGCCGGCCAAGGCCAAGTCGCCGTCGAAGGCGAAGAAGGCCGCCAAGGTTCCGACGAAGAAGCCGAAGGCGCCGCGCCCGAAGAAGGCGACGACGCCGTCTAAGGCGAAGGCGTCGCCAAGAAGAAGAAGTAGAGGAGAAGAAGAAAGGAATGGGAAAGGAAAGGAAGGGTTGGCGGTTGACTCGTCGTCCCCACCCCCCGTCCCCGTCGTCTAGTGGCGCGCAAGAGACGCGCGGCCCAAAACGGCCCTTCTCAGGGCCATCAAAGCACGTCGGGAAGGTTTTGATTGTCGTGTTGCGGTGTGGTTGTGCCGTCTGGCGTTTCTGTATGCCCGTGTGTGGATACTGTTTGCGTGCCGTGGTGGTTGGATTGCGGGGGGTCGGTGGCGGGTGCGGGCGGCGGTAGCGGTTTGCTTGTCGCCGTTTTTGGTCGCGGCCGGCGACGGTTGGTTTGTGTCATGTTGTTTGAATACTTTGGTTTGTCTGTCTGTTTGCCTGCCTTCTCCTCGGATGTGTCTTGTCTTGGTTGTGTGTGTGTTCTTGCAACGGGGGCGGGGACGTTGAGATGTGGAAAGGGTCGGTGGCGTTGGACGAGCCTGCGTGCCTGGCTGGCCGTTGGTGCGGGTTTTTGTTTTGTTTGTTTGTTTGTTTCGAAACGAAGCGGCGGCCGGCCAGCCACCCGTGTGGTTGACGGCGTCGGCCGATGGGTGTTGTGCGCTTTGAGCGCCGCGCCGGGGAGGGATGATGTTGATTGATTGTTGCGCGCGCCAGCAAGCTGGCAGAGGAGAGCGGCTGTGGCGGACGGACGGGAAGTGGAAGCGGTGTTTTGTCTTTGGTTCTCTGGTTGTGGGGCGAGAGGCGACCGACAAAGTTTGCTCGCGACGGAGTGATGTTAGTGGCCCTTAAAAGGGCCGTTTTGTTTGTTTGCGTGCGTGGGCGGTGCCCAGCGGCTGGCGCGGTGTTTAGGCGCGCTCGCCGCGGATGCGGCGCGCGAGCTGGATGTCCTTGGGCATGATGGTGACGCGCTTGGCGTGGATTGCGCACAGGTTGGTGTCTTCGAAGAGGCCGACGAGGTAGGCCTCGCTGGCCTCCTGCAGGGCCATGACCGCGGAGCTCTGGAAGCGCAGGTCGGTCTTGAAGTCCTGGGCGATCTCGCGCACTAGGCGCTGGAATGGCAGCTTGCGGATGAGCAGCTCTGTGCTCTTCTGGTAGCGCCTGATTTCTCGCAGGGCGACGGTGCCCGGCCTGTAGCGGTGGGGCTTCTTGACGCCGCCGGTGGCGGGCGCGCTCTTCCTCGCCGCCTTGGTGGCGAGCTGTTTGCGCGGCGCCTTTCCGCCGGTGGACTTGCGGGCCGTTTGCTTTGTGCGGGCCATAGCGGTAGCGGAGCGGCGTGGAGGCGAGCGAGGTGCTGCGTCGGGTGCTGCCTTGACGACACGGGCGCGCGCCAGCCACCGTGGTGCGCTTATATGCCCTCGGTTGCGCGTGGTGGGGGGAGGGCGGGCCCAGAGTCTATATAGGGGGGCTGGCGCGTGCGCTGGGCGCAGACCGTAGCCGACTCGCTAGCGCCGGGTGAGGAGCCAGCCGCTGCAGCAGACGTTTTGCTTGCCTGAGCTTTTTTGAGGATTTAGAAGAGATGACTGGCCGCGGCAAGGGAGGAAAGGGGCTCGGCAAGGGTGGCGCCAAGCGGCACCGCAAGGTGTTGCGCGACACATCCAGGGCATCACGAAGCCCGCGATCCGCCGCCTGGCTCGCAGGGGCGGGCGTGAAGCGCATCTCTGGTCTGATCTACGAGGAGACCCGCGGAGTGCTGAAGGTGTTCCTGGAGAACGTGATCCGCGACGCGGTGACGTACACTGAGCACGCCAAGCGCAAGACTGTGACGGCCATGACGTGGTGTACGCCCTGAAGAGGCAGGGGCGCACCCTGTACGGTTTCGGCGGTTAGGCGCGTCGCAGCCGGTGTGCTGTGCCGCGTTGGCCTTCCCGCGGCCGTGGAGAGACGAAAACGGCCCTTTTCAGGGCCACCACACTGTTCGGAAATTGAAAAGTGCGAAAGAGTCTGTGTTGTTGCTGCGTGTGTTGCCTGCCTGCCTGCCTTCTTTCTTTCATTCTTCATTTCGTTTTCGTTTGACTGACGTGACGTGACTGGAGAAAGGAAAGGAAGCGGGTCTTGCGGCTGTGTGTGCGAGAGAGGGCGTTTTGTGTTTGCTTTGTTTATCGATCGATGGAGATGCCGGGCTGTGTGTTGTTGTTGTTGTTGTTGTGCGAGAGGCGGTGAATATTTGCGCGGTTTGGCTGTGTGTGTTTGCGGCGGCGTTGGAGTTGCCGAGGCAAGGCGTGCCGATAGGCGGCCGGATCAGCTGTTTCGTTTGTTTGGGGCGCGCGGGAGTGGAGGGGCGGGTTGTGTCGACACGCTCCTCTCGCAGTGGTCATTATTGCTGTCGTTGTCTTGTCGTTTGGAAGGCGACTGTGCGTGCGTGGAGGTGCTTGAGGCAAACGAAACAAAACAAGGTGTGTGTGTGTGTGTGTTGGGCCACACGGGCTGTGGACGACAAGATGGCGGCGGCTCTTCTTGTTCTTCTCTCTTTTAGTCCTCTTACCGTTAGAGGGGGAGTTGGTGGAGGTTATTGTCGCCTGTGGACATTTGCTCCTCTTTTCTGTGTGTTGTTCTTATCTTCGGTACTGTGCTTGTTTTCGGACGTTGCTGTTTGTTGAGAGTGATTATGTGTTCTGTCTGTGCTACTGCTGGAGCAGACTCTCGGGTCTTGCACATCTGTCCCTGTGGTGTTCATATCGCCCAAGGGTCAAGACGTAACAGTCATTTTCTGACTTCCGCGCGGTGGCGTAGAAACGCTTGTGCCAGGGCGCGGAATCGTGTGTGAGTGGTTCTATGCAGGTCTGCCGCGGGGACGTGTAAGGCCCGTCGTAGAGCGCTCTGCTTTGGACCCTTCTGTAGGCGATGCATCGTCGATCTGGCTGCACAGCCCCATACAGGCGCGCATATTCCAGTATCGCTACGCCTGTTGCGGGGTCGAGGGAACAGGGTACAGGATGTGCATCCTGGCGTGAGCGTTTGTGCCAAGTTCCCCTATGTGACACTTGGATGTCAGGCGTGGACACCGAGGTACCTCGCAGAATTTCTCCCCCCTGCAATCGTAGCAGTTGGTATGGTCTTGTTGCCGGCGGCGGCTGTGGAAGTGACGTTAAAGTAAAGTGCGGCGAGGACGACTGCAATTTTGCTTTGGACGTAGGTTTGTGTGGTGGCCCTGAAAAGGGCCGATTGTTGTGAGCCGGGCCGGCAAAGCGCGTTGCGTGCAGGGGAGCACGCAGCGCTGCTGGGCGGCGGGTCCGCGTGCCGATTGCCTGGCCTCTCTGTTTAGGCCTTCTTCTCGGTCTTCTTTGGCAGCAGGACGGCCTGGATGTTGGGCAGGACACCACCCTGTGCGATGGTGACGCCCGACAGGAGCTTGTTGAGCTCCTCGTCGTTGCGGATGGCAAGCTGCAGGTGGCGCGGGATGATGCGCGTCTTCTTGTTGTCGCGGGCCGCGTTTCCGGCCAGCTCGAGCACCTCAGCCGCGAGGTACTCCATGACGGCGGCGAGGTAGACGGGCGCCCCGGCGCCGACGCGCTCGGCGTAGTTTCCCTTGCGCAGGAGGCGGTGGATTCTGCCGACCGGAACTGGAGCCCGGCCCTGCTGGAGCGGGACTTTGACTTGCCCTTGACTTTGCCTCCCTTTCCGCGTCCGGACATGGCGATGGGCTGTGGTGTGAAAACGAGACGAGACGAAGGACGGTGCGAGCCGCAGCGAGTCGAGCAGCGGAGTGGCGGCGCCGCCAGGGGTGGGGGTCCTTTATGCTCTCGGGTGCGGCGGCCGGGTTGCGCTCGCGGCCCATTGGTCGGCGGCCGCAACGGGGCGAGCTGGTAAAGGTGCGGCGGCGGGGCGCGCTGGGTGCCACTGTGTGGGGAGACGCTGACTAGAGCGGAGCGCTTGCTACTGGTGTTGCTGCCGTACGTTCACGTTCTTGTTTGAGATGCCGCCCAAGACTAGCGGGAAGGCCGCCAAGAAGGCTGGCAAGGCTCAGAAGAACATTTCGAGGGCGACAAGAAGAAGAAGCGCAAGAGGAAGGAGAGCTATGCCATCTACATCTACAAGGTGCTGAAGCAGGTGCACCCTGACACGGGCATCTCGTCGAAGGCGATGAGCATCATGAACAGCTTCGTGAACGACATTTTCGAGCGCATCGCGGCCGAGGCGTCCCGCCTGGCGCACTACAACAAGCGCTCGACCATCACGTCCCGCGAGATCCAGACCGCTGTGCGGCTGTTGCTGCCTGGCGAGCTGGCCAAGCACGCCGTGAGCGAGGGCACGAAGGCGGTGACCAAGTACACGAGCTCCAAGTAAGGAGGTGGCTCTGGAATGGAAGGAGAGAAGGCTCCTCCGTTGCGAGAGCGGCAAAAACGGCCCTTTTCAGGGCCACCAAATGGCCTTTGCGGAAGGGCGGAATTGTTGTTGTTGTTGTTGTTGTTGTTTTGTGTGTGAGTGGGTGGACGGCGGCAATAGCTACCGCTTTGGTTGCGACGCCGACGGGGTGGGGTGGCCGATGCGATGAATTGATTGATGGGGGCGCGTCGCGTGTTGCGGGGTACGGCCACGGTTGTGACGTGGAATGGAGGCACGTGCGCACAACTCGTTGGTGTTACCTGTCTGCGAGGTGGGGGAAGTGCGATCGGTGATGTGTCCTTTGGATGGAGGTGCCGGTTAGTTACGTGACGGATGGAAACGAAACGCGATTGTTGGGAATGTCAGTTGTGTAACGACGGCCGTTTTTTCGGGTCGGTTTGCACGCATACATGGCTAGGGTGAGATGTGTCTGTAAATGCTGCAGCGTGGAGGCGTGTGAGTGACGTTTAAATGAACGCGCATTGAGACACCAATGTGTATTGCATTGTACGGGCGACACGCACGATGATGTACCTTCCCCTCCGACTCTGATTTCGATAGTCGTGTCTGACTGACTGTGTCTGCTTGTGCGTACGACGCACGCACACCGACGTCGTCATTGAAGATGCATGCACGCGTGTCCAGTCCAGTGCAGTACAGTACAGTACAGTAAGCGCGACGCTAGAAGACGACGGTCGCTTTGGCGAATGTGCGCACACGTGTTTTGTGTGTGTCGGTGATGTGGTCCGATCCGTCGCCTCTGGGAACTGTCGATCGGCGCGGTACACCGGCATCACGCAACGGTACGTCTTGAACACCCGTCATACCGTCGCGCTGAGAACGGTTACCGAAAGGTGAACCTCTGTGATCGGTCGAATGTCTGGGCAGAACGTGAGGAGAGAATGGTGGAGGAAAGGACAGAGGGGAAAAAAAAAGTAGAGAGAGAGGAGAAAAAAGAAAAAAAAACCAAACAAAACGGAGAAACGCGGTGTAGAGCAACGGAACGTTCCCGTGTCGGAGGTGTATTGTAGCCGCACTGAAATGCGTGTAACGGCGCGGCGGCAAGTGTCTGCCGTGGTGAACGTTACCTTTGACGGCTGAATTGTGTGCGTTGCGTTGCTTTGCTTTGCTTTCCCGGATGTGTATGTAACGTTCGTTGAGATGGTTCTGAGGAAGAATGTACGACAGTGCCCGTGCCGTCTATGTTCGTGTGCAAAGCCATTGTGTGTGTACGGAATGATGTCTGTAGGTGTTAGTGAACATGTTTTTACCAGTGGGGAAATGGATCGTCGATGGTTGCCGTCACGGTCGAGACAACGCACGCACGCACCCTCCCTCCCTCCCTCCCTCCCTACATGAAGGTGTCGAGAAAGTGTGTTAACTGGGGTTTGTTTGTCTTTCGTTAAAGGGAAGGACGAGAGAGAGAGAGAGAGAGAGAGAGAGAGAGAGAGAGAGAGAGAGAGAGAGAGAGAGAGAGAAGCGAAGTGGGGATAGTGCGTTCATTTTGTGTGTGTGTTGTTTCGAGAATTGCGTCCGGGGAATGGCGGTGGGCGTGCCCTGCATGTGGGCCCGGAAGGCTGTTCGTTTCGCGGTAGTGTGTGGACAGGGGAGGGGCACGCGTAACGCTGCTGGCATGGCATGGCATAGCATTCGGGAGATGGGAGGGGGCAAACGAAGAAAACAAGAAGCGGGGGCTATAAAGACGGGGAGGGGCGCGGTGTGGGTGGCTTGCGCTGCGCTCGGCTGGCGCGTGCGGCGTTGTTTTTGTGCAAAAGAAGAGAAAACGAATGGGTTGCCGGGAGGGGGCCGTTGTTGTGTTGTGGTGTAGCCGCAGACGCGGCCGTCAGTGAACGTGGTGAGACCGACGGATGCGGGAGGGGCGGGGGCGGTGGTGAGAGCGGGGAAAACACTAGAAGAAGGAGAAAAACGCTGCAACCAACATAAAATGAGGCGTTTGTAACCTGCCAGCAACAAAACAACAACAAAAAAAAGGTCTATCAACATTGAATGTAAATGGAAATGGACCCAAGTGTAACCTCCCCGCACAAATAGTCGTAAGTAAGTGAGTGCGTGAATGATGATAAAAATGTGCCAGAATGTTGTTAACGTCCCTAGAAAATGAACGAACGAAGATTGATGGGAAACGCGCGATAATATGATGAATGGAAATAATGAACCATGAACATCTCAAGAGACATAATTGAAAACCCGATAAACGTTGTAAGGGCAGCGCTGGCTGACCTTCGGCCCTGTATTCTGAAACGTCCCCCTTTGAACAACAATGTATACAAAACTGCGCTTAAAGTGACGCACTATATTTTGAGCGCAACGCAATCTGACTATCAAAGATCCCTGCAAAAGAATGGCCCTGAGTAACATTAAAGTACACCTTTCGGAAATCACTTACCTCACAAAAATCGTCATTACTCGAAGTACGGCAATACAGCGAGCACCACTACTGCCAGCTAAATAAGAGATTCAAACTACGGAGGGCACTAACTACTGATAGGGATAGTTAGCAAAGTAAAGATTTTAATAGAGAACAACAAACAATGTATTTACCCTTAATATCATCACAAGTCATAATATATGTAATTTGAAAAGTCCGCCATATCTCTCCTCACATGCACCAGTGCTGGCGGCTCACCCCTAACTGCGCAACGGTACGCGCTGTTCACATCCAGCTATAGCAGGTTCATATGACAACAATGCAAACTGGCCACTGACTGCACACGGCACAGGCAGTGATTTTCACACAGAGCGCTACGTGGCATTACCAATAAAAAAAAAATGTAAACAAACAGCCTACGTACAAATCAGAATAAAAAACAAAAAAAAAAAGAGCAAAAGATCGTTACGTCAATGAAAAAAAAAGGCAAAAGAGGAAACAAACTGCATCTATATGTGCTCTTAACTGTAGATACCTGTACACAGCTTCGTGCAATGAATGCCGGCTCACATTGAATTTTTTGATTGTTGGAGGAAATATTCTTTAAATGGAAATGAATGGTTTTACCTTTAAAAAAAAGTTACTTTGGAAACAAAGTATTATTGGGGCATTTTGTTGTGAAGAAAATAGTTACAATTGACATACATTATTAGATTTGCGCAATGCAGCTTCATTACCTTACCTTTTATAACAATATGCATCGTCCCGAACGGAGCCAGAGTCGCGAGAAGAGCACGCCGCCGCCCGCTCAGTACAATCGTCCACTCGCTAATACTGTCGTCGAACTGACTACGACCTCTCCCGACCCGCCACATAGAGATGACAACTGTTCCTGCCGACCCGCTACGTGCCACTAGTGTCGTGTGGCGCAGACTAGCGACGATAAGAAACTCTCTGGTCAGAGATTGTGTGGTGCCTCGCCATCGCTGGTAATGAGTACATAGGTGTTTGAGCGCGCGTACCGGAACACGCAGTGCGGAGCCCAGAGACTGTGTTGTCGAGGCCGTCGACGCAGTGCATGTCGGTCGGTCGAGTGCGTGCGGGAGGGGCAGAGAGGCAGCGTCGGCACGGAGATGCACGCACGGGGGCTGCGGCGTGGCGCGTTTGCGGTAGGCGCCTTTGTGGCAACGGCCGGGACAAGCAGCGGTGTATGGTGTGGTGCGGGCCGGACAGGGGCGGCGGAGGAGGAGGAGGAGGCGGCGGCGCGACGATGGCATTGGGGCGGAAACGGGGACGGCGACGGCGGATGTTGAGAGGCGTCACGCGCGGACCCGACACAGACGCACAGATAGATAGATAGGAAGAAGAAGGGGCGGCTGGTGAGTGCAATTTAGGCGGTAGACACAAGAGGTCGGCACGGCATTTGCGTGATGTGGCGTTGTGACGGGGTGTGCTCGCTTGCCTCGTTTTGTTGATGCGCGCAGGAAGATGTGCAGAGCAGCGGCGGGCGGCTCGGTTCGGTTTGGCCCGGCGGGCCGCGCTGTTGTCGCGGACGTGAGCGCCCCCTGGCGGGTGGCCGGAGGCGGCGCGGCGTGTTGGACGTGTGGCTGGCGGCAGTGCACAATTGCGAGTGGCTGGCGGTGTGGCGGTTGGCGCGTCGGGCGGCCGAGAGAGAGGAGAGGTATGTGTTTGCGGGCGCGTTTGCTGCGCGGCGTCGTGCAGGGAGGGCGGGCGCTTGTCGACTGTGTGGCGAATTGGCGGCGTTGTGCTCCGGCCGAAGGCGTCGGGGAAAGGAGAGTGGTCGTGATGTCATGTCGCGCCGTGTCATGTCTGCGAAACGGCTGCGAGAGGTGTGGTGGTAGCGAGCCGGTCGGTGTCAGTGCGATGGGAATGTGCGTTTGGCGGTTTCGGTGTGCTTTTTGCGGCGTGAGAGTGGGGCGGGCGGGCAGGCGTGCTGTTGTTGGTTCCTTGTGTCTTGTGTGTAGCTTGATGGCAACGTGGAAGGACGCCTGTTTCCAGCCGTGCGTGTGGTTGTCGACGTTGACTGGTTTGGGGCGTGCCGTTGCACGTGCGTGTTTGGGTCGTTGGTGTGCTTTTGGCTGGCTGGCTGGCTGGCTGGCTGGCTGGCTGGCTGGCTGGCTGTGTGTACGGTGGATAGTGCAGTAGTTGTGTCGTTGCACGGGCGTCCGGGTGCGGCTGCGCGTAGTGCGGAAAGGTGTCGCGTGACTTTGTGAAGGAGTGGGGCGGGGAAAGGAGCAGCGTGCCGCTGCGTCGTGGCCGTTAGCCAGAGGCTGTGCTTTGATAGTTTTGTGGACGGTTCGTGCGAGGCGATTTGTTGCCTGCCCTATGTTTGTTTGTTGTTTTTGGAGACGACGACTGGTTGGTGGCGTGCGCGCGAGCGAAGTGGCGGTGTGCGTTTCCCGTGCCGACTGCCGACTGCCGACTGCCGACTGCCGACTGCCGGCTGGCGACAGGTGCGCCGTCGGTGGGGTGGGTGGCCGGCACAAGTAGAGGCGGCGGCGGCGGCGGCGGCGGCGTCGTTGCGGTGTGTTTGTGTTGTCGGCGACAGCTGTTTGTGCGGTGCGTGTGAATGGTGGTGCAAACGTGTGCTGGCGTTGAGGCTGCGACCGCGGCGTGTTGTTGGTTGATGTTGAACAGCGGCTGTGTGCGGTGGTGGTGTTGCCGCACGTGCATCCGGCCCGGCGCGGAAAGCGCAGTTGCGGCGGCCCTTCGGTGCCAGCCACGTCGCGTGAGCGGCGGGTTGCTCTGGTCGACACGTGGTGCTCTGGTTTGTTGTTTGGTGCCCTTTGGCCGGTGGGTGGTCCGTGTGTCTCGGTATCTGGTCGTGGTCGTGCTGCCCGTTTGTCGGCGTTGTCTGTGGCTTCGCTTTTGTTTTTGTTTTTGCGGCGTGCCGACGACCCGACGCGACCTTTACACCCAAAGTGTGGCGCCCGAAGGTGAACCAACGTAATCCGACCTCGGCGCTTAAGCTCTAAGCCTAAGCTGAGCGAACCGAACCTGTGTAGCGTTGCGTAGCGTGAGGTGAGGTGCGGTGAGGTCAGCCTCAGCGCCAAGTAAGCCAAGCTGTCCGGCCGTGAGGTGGGTGGGTGGGTGGGTGGGTAGGTAGGTGCGGCTGCTGCGGCCACCTGACGCCCGACGTGTGTTTGAATGCTTAACCTAAGTTTGAGGCTTAACCTAACCCAAGTGGCCTTAACCTAACCTAACCTAACCTAACCTAACCTCGGACGCCCGACGTGTGGTTTGAATGCTTAACCTAAGTTTGACGCTTAACCTAACACCGACCCTTAACCTAACCCAAGTGCCCCTAACCTAACCTAACCTAACCTAACCTTAATGTAACGTAACCTAACCTAACCTCTGACGCCTGACGTGTGTTTTGAATGCTTAACCTAACCCAAGTGCCCTTAACCCAACCCACGTCCACCGAACCTAACCGAGACGTGTGAACCTAATGTCTAACTCGTAACGCGTGATGTTGGCTGTCGTGTGTGCTGACGGCAGATTGGGTTGGTCTGTAGTTGCGGATTTCGGTTTGCCTCGGGCGAGGGGTTGGCTCGTAAGCGGCGAGGGGCGCTCCGGCGGAGCATGTTGCTTTGCAGGCGGCGCCCGTTTTTTGCGGCGGGCACAATTGAAATTGTTGGGAAACGAACGAAAGGGCTGTGAATGTTGGCGGGCGAGAGGAGGAGGACGTGGCCCGACGGCTGCGGGCCGATCGGGAAACGGTGGGAGGGCGATGGGGCGGCGGAGGTGCGTTTGCACGGCCGTCATCGCCGCACGCCTCCTCTTGTGTGGCTGTGGCGCCGGCCGCGCTGGCCGGGCTGCCGCGGCGACGGTGTGGGGCCTTTGCCGAAGGTTTGGCCATTGTGGCCGGTCGCCGGCTGGGGCTGTGGGGGCGGCATTTGGGCGTGGGCGGCGATTCTCGGCGGGCCGACCCAGGCTGTAGCGCGCGGTGGCTGCAGTTTGGCCGTGGTTTGCGGCGCTGCCGTGGCGACTGGTTGGCGACTGTGGTGTGGCTGTGTGTAGCCCCATCCTCGGTGGTTTGAAAGGCGCGGGTGGTTGTGGCGCAGGTGTGGGGCTGCTCCGCACAGGCTGTCGGACGTTGGGCGGTAGCAAGCGCGGGAGGCGCGGCGCGGCGGCGCGCAGAGTGGCGGCCGCTCTCTCGGCCGTCCGCGCCCGCCCGCGACACTGGCTGGGCCTGTGGCGCGAGGCGGCTATTCCTCTGCTGTGCGCTCCGCTCGCTGCGTGTCTCTTCTCGCTCTCGCTGCTCGCTGTGTTGTGTGTTAACGCGCGTCGTCGAAATGGCAGATCAGGCGGCTACGAACGAGACTGCTGCGGCACCCGCCGCCACCGGCACTACGAAGAAGGCAAAGTCTGCGTCGTCTGCGAAGAAGCCGCGCGCCAAGCCTGCGCACCCGCGCACCTCTGAGATGGTGACGGCCGCCATCAAGAGTCTGAAGGAGCGCGGCGGATCGTCGCTGCAGGCGATCAAGAAGTACATTGCCGCGCACTACAAGCTGGACGCGGAGAAGCTGGCGCCGTTTATCAAGAAGTACCTCAAGTCGGCCGTGGTGGCGGGCGAGCTGGTGCAGACGAAGGGGAAGGGCGCGTCCGGCTCTTTCAAGCTTGCCGGCGCCGGCGGCGGGGCGGCTGAGGGCGGCAAGGCTCGTGCTGGCGGTGCCAAGAAGAAGCGCGCCGCTCCGGCCAGCAAGGAGAAGAAGGGTGCCCGTGCGGCCGGCGCAAAGAAGGCTGGTGGCGTGAAGGCGGCGACTGGTCGGAAGGCGGGCGCCGCCAAGAAGGCGTCTGCGGCGTCGGCCGCTCCCGCCGGTGCGAAGAAGGCGGCTGCTGCCAAGCCGGCCAAGGCCAAGTCGCCGTCGAAGGCGAAGAAGGCCGCCAAGGTTCCGACGAAGAAGCCGAAGGCGCCGCGCCCGAAGAAGGCGACGACGCCGTCTAAGGCGAAGGCGTCGCCCAAGAAGAAGAAGTAGAGGAGAAGAAGAAAGGAATGGGAAAGGAAAGGAAGGGTTGGCGGTTGACTCCGTCGTCCCCACCCCCCGTCCCCGTCGTCTAGTGGCGCGCAAGAGACGCGCGGCCCAAAACGGCCCTTCTCAGGGCCATCAAAGCACGTCGGGAAGGTTTTGATTGTCGTGTTGCGGTGTGGTTGTGCCGTCTGGCGTTTCTGTATGCCCGTGTGTGGATACTGTTTGCGTGCCGTGGTGGTTGGATTGCGGGGGGTCGGTGGCGGGTGCGGGCGGCGGTAGCGGTTGCTTGTCGCCGTTTTTGGTCGCGGCCGGCCGACGGTTGGTTTGTGTCATGTTGTTTGAATACTTTGGTTTGTCTGTCTGTTTGCCTGCCTTCTCCTCGGATGTGTCTTGTCTTGGTTGTGTGTGTGTTCTTGCAACGGGGGCGGGGGACGTTGAGATGTGGAAAGGGTCGGTGGCGTTGGACGAGCCTGCGTGCCTGGCTGGCCGTTGGTGCGGGTTTTTGTTTTGTTTGTTTGTTTGTTTCGAAACGAAGCGGCGGCCGGCCAGCCACCCGTGTGGTTGACGGCGTCGGCCGATGGGTGTTGTGCGCTTTGAGCGCCGCGCCGGGGAGGGATGATGTTGATTGATTGTTGCGCGCGCCAGCAAGCTGGCAGAGGAGAGCGGCTGTGGCGGACGGACGGGAAGTGGAAGCGGTGTTTTGTCTTTGGTTCTCTGGTTGTGGGGCGAGAGGCGACCGACAAAGTTTGCTCGCGACGGAGTGATGTTAGTGGCCCTTAAAAGGGCCGTTTTGTTTGTTTGCGTGCGTGGGCGGTGCCCAGCGGCTGGCGCGGTGTTTAGGCGCGCTCGCCGCGGATGCGGCGCGCGAGCTGGATGTCCTTGGGCATGATGGTGACGCGCTTGGCGTGGATTGCGCACAGGTTGGTGTCTTCGAAGAGGCCGACGAGGTAGGCCTCGCTGGCCTCCTGCAGGGCCATGACCGCGGAGCTCTGGAAGCGCAGGTCGGTCTTGAAGTCCTGGGCGATCTCGCGCACTAGGCGCTGGAATGGCAGCTTGCGGATGAGCAGCTCTGTGCTCTTCTGGTAGCGCCTGATTTCTCGCAGGGCGACGGTGCCCGGCCTGTAGCGGTGGGGCTTCTTGACGCCGCCGGTGGCGGGCGCGCTCTTCCTCGCCGCCTTGGTGGCGAGCTGTTTGCGCGGCGCCTTTCCGCCGGTGGACTTGCGGGCCGTTTGCTTTGTGCGGGCCATAGCGGTAGCGGAGCGGCGTGGAGGCGAGCGAGGTGCTGCGTCGGGTGCTGCCTTGACGACACGGGCGCGCGCCAGCCACCGTGGTGCGCTTATATGCCCTCGGTTGCGCGTGGTGGGGGGAGGGCGGGCCAGAGTCTATATAGGGGGGCTGGCGCGTGCGCTGGGCGCAGACCGTAGCCGACTCGCTAGCGCCGGGTGAGGAGCCAGCCGCTGCAGCAGACGTTTTGCTTGCCTGAGCTTTTTTGAGGATTTAGAAGAGATGACTGGCCGCGGCAAGGGAGGAAAGGGGCTCGGCAAGGGTGGCGCCAAGCGGCACCGCAAGGTGTTGCGCGACAACATCCAGGGCATCACGAAGCCCGCGATCCGCCGCCTGGCTCGCAGGGGCGGCGTGAAGCGCATCTCTGGTCTGATCTACGAGGAGACCCGCGGAGTGCTGAAGGTGTTCCTGGAGAACGTGATCCGCGACGCGGTGACGTACACTGAGCACGCCAAGCGCAAGACTGTGACGGCCATGGACGTGGTGTACGCCCTGAAGAGGCAGGGGCGCACCCTGTACGGTTTCGGCGGTTAGGCGCGTCGCAGCCGGTGTGCTGTGCCGCGTTGGCCTTCCCGCGGCCGTGGGAGAGACGAAAACGGCCCTTTTCAGGGCCACCACACTGTTCGGAAATTGAAAAGTGCGAAAGAGTCTGTGTTGTTGCTGCGTGTGTTGCCTGCCTGCCTGCCTTCTTTCTTTCATTCTTCATTTCGTTTTCGTTTGACTGACGTGACGTGACTGGGAGAAAGGAAAGGAAGCGGGTCTTGCGGCTGTGTGTGCGAGAGAGGGCGTTTTGTGTTTGCTTTGTTTATCGATCGATGGAGATGCCGGGCTGTGTGTTGTTGTTGTTGTTGTTGTGCGAGAGGCGGTGAATATTTGCGCGGTTTGGCTGTGTGTGTTTGCGGCGGCGTTGGAGTTGCCGAGGCAAGGCGTGCCGATAGGCGGCCGGATCAGCTGTTTCGTTTGTTTGGGGCGCGCGGGAGTGGAGGGCGGTGTGTCGACACGCTCCTCTCGCAGTGGTCATTATTGCTGTCGTTGTCTTGTCGTTTGGAAGGCGACTGTGCGTGCGTGGAGGTGCTTGAGGCAAACGAAACAAAACAAGGTGTGTGTGTGTGTGTGTTGGGCCACACGGGCTGTGGACGACAAGATGGCGGCGGCTCTTCTTGTTCTTCTCTCTTTTAGTCCTCTTACCGTTAGAGGGGGAGTTGGTGGAGGTTATTGTCGCCTGTGGACATTTGCTCCTCTTTTCTGTGTGTTGTTCTTATCTTCGGTACTGTGCTTGTTTTCGGACGTTGCTGTTTGTTGAGAGTGATTATGTGTTCTGTCTGTGCTACTGCTGGAGCAGCGACTCTCGGGTCTTGCACATCTGTCCCTGTGGTGTTCATATCGCCCAAGGGTCAAGACGTAACAGTCATTTTCTGACTTCCGCGCGGTGGCGTAGAACGCTTGTGCCAGGGCGCGGAATCGTGTTGTGAGTGGTTCTATGCAGGTCTGCCGCGGGGACGTGTAAGGCCCGTCGTAGAGCGCTCTGCTTTGGACCCTTCTGTAGGCGATGCATCGTCGATCTGGCTGCACAGCCCCATACAGGGCGCGCATATTCCAGTATCGCTACGCCTGTTGCGGGGTCGAGGGAACAGGGTACAGGATGTGCATCCTGGCGTGAGCGTTTGTGCCAAGTTCCCCTATGTGACACTTGGATGTCAGGCGTGACACCGAGGTACCTCGCAGAATTTCTCCCCCCTGCAATCGTAGCAGTTGGTATGGTCTTGTTGCCGGCGGCGGCTGTGGAAGTGACGTTAAAGTAAAGTGCGGCGAGGACGACTGCAATTTTGCTTTGGACGTAGGTTTGTGTGGTGGCCCTGAAAAGGGCCGATTGTTGTGAGCCGGGCCGGCAAAGCGCGTTGCGTGCAGGGGAGCACGCAGCGCTGCTGGGCGGCGGGTCCGCGTGCCGATTGCCTGGCCTCTCTGTTTAGGCCTTCTTCTCGGTCTTCTTTGGCAGCAGGACGGCCTGGATGTTGGGCAGGACACCACCCTGTGCGATGGTGACGCCCGACAGGAGCTTGTTGAGCTCCTCGTCGTTGCGGATGGCAAGCTGCAGGTGGCGCGGGATGATGCGCGTCTTCTTGTTGTCGCGGGCCGCGTTTCCGGCCAGCTCGAGCACCTCAGCCGCGAGGTACTCCATGACGGCGGCGAGGTAGACGGGCGCCCCGGCGCCGACGCGCTCGGCGTAGTTTCCCTTGCGCAGGAGGCGGTGGATTCTGCCGACCGGGAACTGGAGCCCGGCCCTGCTGGAGCGGGACTTTGACTTGCCCTTGACTTTGCCTCCCTTTCCGCGTCCGGACATGGCGATGGGCTGTGGTGTGAAAACGAGACGAGACGAAGGACGGTGCGAGCCGCAGCGAGTCGAGCAGCGGAGTTTTTTTTTTTTTTTTTTTTTTTTTTTTTTTTTTTTTTTTTTTTTTTTTTCATGTTTCATTCCAATCCCTTATGGGGAGAGGCGGGCGCACTGATGGCCTAATGCCATTTTGACGCCTTAGCTTATCTTACTTTGATACTGTTTGGACTCTTTTTATTTCAGCATTGGGTGGATTTCTTATATACTATTCTTACACGCTATTCTTAATTCCTATCCGTATTCTATTGATATCTAATTCTTTAGGGTTGTATTCTACTGTTTGTCTAGTAACTTTTAATATTTTTTTTTTTTTTTTTTTTTTTTTTTTTTTTTTTTTTTTTTTCCAGCTTATCTAGTTTATCTAGTTTGGAGGAGTATTCACAGCCCTGGCATTCGCCTTACTGCTGAGGGAAACCTCCTTAAAACCTCAGCAAGGGTTGGGTGTTTTTTTTGTGCTTTTTTCCATTTTTGTATTGTCTCTGTTGGTTTGCTTCATATATTCTCTTCTGTTGGGAGCAGGTGCTGCAGTATTTGCCGGTCCTTGTTTAGGTTCGCTATTTCTTCGTTTTGTGGTTCTACAATGTCTATTGCTGCTATTATGGTTTGTGTAGGTATTGTATATCTGTAAGCTGGGAAGTTTGCGGTGTGGTATTCCTTTTTTAGTTCTTCTGTTGTGAGGGTGTTGCTTTTTAGTCTATTTAGTCCTATCCTATAACTTAATTCTATTAGTCTATGCGATATTGGTTCTATCCTAGATTGGTCGTATACTATTGATCTTCCTGTGGTGCTTGGTACATTCAACGCAATTCGTAGGATACGCCTTTCAGTTGCACACACTCTCTGGGTTTGTTGGTTGTGTGCCATCCAGACTGGGGCTGCGTATTCTAGTACTGGTCGAATGAACGCCTTATATGTGTGCAGCATTGTCTCCGAGGTAGCTCCATGTCCCCTAGCCCTGATAATCTTTATCAGCCCCATTCTGCGCCGCGCTTTCGCTAGTATTTCCGTGATGTGATTGCTCCAAGATAGAGTCCTGTCTAATGTGATTCCTAGATATTTGCCCGTGTCTTTTGGTGTAATGTTTTGTCCCCATAGTTGCACTGGCGGCGCCGCCAGGGGTGGGGGTCCTTTATGCTCTCGGGTGCGGCGGCCGGTTGCGCTCGCGGCCCATTGGTCGGCGGCCGCAACGGGGCGAGCTGGTAAAGGTGCGGCGGCGGGGCGCGCTGGGTGCCACTGTGTGGGGAGACGCTGACTAGAGCGGAGCGCTTGCTACTGGTGTTGCTGCCGTACGTTCACGTTCTTGTTTGAGATGCCGCCCAAGACTAGCGGGAAGGCCGCCAAGAAGGCTGGCAAGGCTCAGAAGAACATTTCGAAGGGCGACAAGAAGAAGAAGCGCAAGAGGAAGGAGAGCTATGCCATCTACATCTACAAGGTGCTGAAGCAGGTGCACCCTGACACGGGCATCTCGTCGAAGGCGATGAGCATCATGAACAGCTTCGTGAACGACATTTTCGAGCGCATCGCGGCCGAGGCGTCCCGCCTGGCGCACTACAACAAGCGCTCGACCATCACGTCCCGCGAGATCCAGACCGCTGTGCGGCTGTTGCTGCCTGGCGAGCTGGCCAAGCACGCCGTGAGCGAGGGCACGAAGGCGGTGACCAAGTACACGAGCTCCAAGTAAGGAGGTGGCTCTGGAATGGAAGGAGAGAAGGCTCCTCCGTTGCGAGAGCGGCAAAAACGGCCCTTTTCAGGGCCACCAAATGGCCTTTGCGGGAAGGGCGGAATTGTTGTTGTTGTTGTTGTTGTTGTTTTGTGTGTGAGTGGGTGGACGGCGGCAATAGCTACCGCTTTGGTTGCGACGCGACGGGGTGGGGTGGCCGATGCGATGAATTTGATTGATGGGGGCGCGTCGCGTGTTGCGGGGTACGGCCACGGTGTGACGTGGAATGGAGGCACGTGCGCACAACTCGTTGGTGTTACCTGTCTGCGAGGTGGGGGAAGTGCGATCGGTGATGTGTCCTTTGGATGGAGGTGCCGGTTAGTTACGTGACGGATGGAAACGAAACGCGATTGTTGGGAATGTCAGTGTGTAACGACGGCCGTTTTTTCGGGTCGGTTTGCACGCCATACATGGCTAGGGTGAGATGTGTCTGTAAATGCTGCAGCGTGGAGGCGTGTGAGTGACGTTTAAATGAACGCGCATTGAGACACCAATGTGTATTGCATTGTACGGGCGACACGCACGATGATGTACCTTCCCTCCGACTCTGATTTCGATAGTCGTGTCTGACTGACTGTGTCTGCTTGTGCGTACGACGCACGCACACCGACGTCGTCATTGAAGATGCATGCACGCGTGTCCAGTCCAGTGCAGTACAGTACAGTACAGTAAGCGCGACGCTAGAAGACGACGGTCGCTTTGGCGAATGTGCGCACACGTGTTTGTGTGTGTCGGTGATGTGGTCCGATCCGTCGCCTCTGGGAAACTGTCGATCGGCGCGGTACACCGGCATCACGCAACGGTACGTCTTGAACACCCGTCATACCGTCGCGCTGAGAACGGTTACCGAAAGGTGAACCTCTGTGATCGGTCGAATGTCTGGGCAGAACGTGAGGAGAGAATGGTGGAGGAAAGGACAGAGGGGAAAAAAAAAAGTAGAGAGAGAGAGAAAAAAGAAAAAAAAACCAAACAAAACGGAGAAACGCGGTGTAGAGCAACGGAACGTTCCCGTGTCGGAGGTGTATTGTAGCCGCACTGAAATGCGTGTAACGGCGCGGCGGCAAGTGTCTGCCGTGGTGAACGTTACCTTTGACGGCTGAATTGTGTGCGTTGCGTTGCTTTGCTTTGCTTTCCCGGATGTGTATGTAACGTTCGTTGAGATGGTTCTGAGGAAGAATGTACGACAGTGCCCGTGCCGTCTATGTTCGTGTGCAAAGCCATTGTGTGTGTACGGAATGATGTCTGTAGGTGTTAGTGAACATGTTTTACCAGTGGGGGAAATGGATCGTCGATGGTTGCCGTCACGGTCGAGACAACGCACGCACGCACCCTCCCTCCCTCCCTCCCTCCCTACATGAAGGTGTCGAGAAAGTGTGTTAACTGGGGTTTGTTTGTCTTTCGTTAAAGGGAAGGGACGAGAGAGAGAGAGAGAGAGAGAGAGAGAGAGAGAGAGAGAGAGAGAGAGAGAAGCGAAGTGGGGATAGTGCGTTCATTTTGTGTGTGTGTTGTTTCGAGAATTGCGTCCGGGAATGGCGGTGGGCGTGCCCTGCATGTGGCCCGGAAGGCTGTTCGTTTCGCGGTAGTGTGTGGACAGGGGAGGGGCACGCGT
Source organism: Schistocerca cancellata (assembly GCF_023864275.1). NCBI lineage: Eukaryota > Metazoa > Arthropoda > Insecta > Orthoptera > Acrididae > Schistocerca > Schistocerca cancellata. Next base: position 456,998,244 of record NC_064634.1, on the reverse strand, counting down.
AACGCTGCTGGCATGGCATGGCATGGCATTCGGGAGATGGGAGGGGGCAAACGAAGAAAACAAGAAGCGGGGGCTATAAAGACGGGGAGGGGCGCGGTGTGGGTGGCTTGCGCTGCGCTCGGCTGGCGCGTGCGGCGTTGTTTTTGTGCAAAAGAAGAGAAAACGAATGGGTTGCCGGGAGGGGGCCGTTGTTGTGTTGTGGTGTAGCCGCAGACGCGGCCGTCAGTGAACGTGGTGAGACCGACGGATGCGGGAGGGGCGGGGGCGGTGGTGAGAGCGGGGAAAACACTAGAAGAAGGAGAAAAACGCTGCAACCAACATAAAATGAGGCGTTTGTAACCTGCCAGCAACAAAACAACAACAAAAAAAAGGTCTATCAACATTGAATGTAAATGGAAATGGACCCAAGTGTAACCTCCCCGCACAAATAGTCGTAAGTAAGTGAGTGCGTGAATGATGATAAAAATGTGCCAGAATGTTGTTAACGTCCCTAGAAAATGAACGAACGAAGATTGATGGGAAACGCGCGATAATATGATGAATGGAAATAATGAACCATGAACATCTCAAGAGACATAATTGAAAACCCGATAAACGTTGTAAGGGCAGCGCTGGCTGACCTTCGGCCCTGTATTCTGAAACGTCCCCCTTTGAACAACAATGTATACAAAACTGCGCTTAAAGTGACGCACTATATTTTGAGCGCAACGCAATCTGACTATCAAAGATCCCTGCAAAAGAATGGCCCTGAGTAACATTAAAGTACACCTTTCGGAAATCACTTACCTCACAAAAATCGTCATTACTCGAAGTACGGCAATACAGCGAGCACCACTACTGCCAGCTAAATAAGAGATTCAAACTACGGAGGGCACTAACTACTGATAGGGATAGTTAGCAAAGTAAAGATTTTAATAGAGAACAACAAACAATGTATTTACCCTTAATATCATCACAAGTCATAATATATGTAATTTGAAAAGTCCGCCATATCTCTCCTCACATGCACCAGTGCTGGCGGCTCACCCCTAACTGCGCAACGGTACGCGCTGTTCACATCCAGCTATAGCAGGTTCATATGACAACAATGCAAACTGGCCACTGACTGCACACGGCACAGGCAGTGATTTTCACACAGAGCGCTACGTGGCATTACCAATAAAAAAAAATGTAAACAAACAGCCTACGTACAAATCAGAATAAAAAACAAAAAAAAAAAGAGCAAAAGATCGTTACGTCAATGAAAAAAAAAGGCAAAAGAGGAAACAAACTGCATCTATATGTGCTCTTAACTGTAGATACCTGTACACAGCTTCGTGCAATGAATGCCGGCTCACATTGAATTTTTTGATTGTTGGAGGAAATATTCTTTAAATGGAAATGAATGGTTTTACCTTTAAAAAAAAGTTACTTTGGAAACAAAGTATTATTGGGGCATTTTGTTGTGAAGAAAATAGTTACAATTGACATACATTATTAGATTTGCGCAATGCAGCTTCATTACCTTACCTTTTATAACAATATGCATCGTCCCGAACGGAGACCAGAGTCGCGAGAAGAGCACGCCGCCGCCCGCTCAGTACAATCGTCCACTCGCTAATACTGTCGTCGACTGACTACGACCTCTCCCGACCCGCCACATAGAGATGACAACTGTTCCTGCCGACCCGCTACGTGCCACTAGTGTCGTGTGGCGCAGACTAGCGACGATAAGAAACTCTCTGGTCAGAGATTGTGTGGTGCCTCGCCATCGCTGGTAATGAGTACATAGGTGTTTGAGCGCGCGTACCGGAACACGCAGTGCGGAGCCCAGAGACTGTGTTGTCGAGGCCGTCGACGCAGTGCATGTCGGTCGGTCGAGTGCGTGCGGGAGGGCAGAGAGGCAGCGTCGGCACGGAGATGCACGCACGGGGGCTGCGGCGTGGCGCGTTTGCGGTAGGCGCCTTTGGTGGCAACGGCCGGGACAAGCAGCGGTGTATGGTGTGGTGCGGGCCGGACAGGGGCGGCGGAGGAGGAGGAGGAGGCGGCGGCGCGACGATGGCATTGGGGCGGAAACGGGGACGGCGACGGCGGATGTTGAGAGGCGTCACGCGCGGACCGACACAGACGCACAGATAGATAGATAGGAAGAAGAAGGGGCGGCTGGTGAGTGCAATTTAGGCGGTAGACACAAGAGGTCGGCACGGCATTTGCGTGATGTGGCGTTGTGACGGGGTGTGCTCGCTTGCCTCGTTTTGTTGATGCGCGCAGGAAGATGTGCAGAGCAGCGGCGGGCGGCTCGGTTCGGTTTGGCCCGGCGGGCCGCGCTGTTGTCGCGGACGTGAGCGCCCCCTGGCGGGTGGCCGGAGGCGGCGCGGCGTGTTGGACGTGTGGCTGGCGGCAGTGCACAATTGCGAGTGGCTGGCGGTGTGGCGGTTGGCGCGTCGGGCGGCCGAGAGAGAGGAGAGGTATGTGTTTGCGGGCGCGTTTGCTGCGCGGCGTCGTGCAGGGAGGGCGGGCGCTTGTCGACTGTGTGGCGAATTGGCGGCGTTGTGCTCCGGCCGAAGGCGTCGGGGAAAGGAGAGTTGGTCGTGATGTCATGTCGCGCCGTGTCATGTCTGCGAAACGGCTGCCGAGAGGTGTGGTGGTAGCGAGCCGGTCGGTGTCAGTGCGATGGGAATGTGCGTTTGGCGGTTTCGGTGTGCTTTTTGCGGCGTGAGAGTGGGGCGGGCGGGCAGGCGTGCTGTTGTTGGTTCCTTGTGTCTTGTGTGTAGCTTGATGGCAACGTGGAAGGACGCCTGTTTCCAGCCGTGCGTGTGGTTGTCGACGTTGACTGGTTTGGGGCGTGCCGTTGCACGTGCGTGTTTGGGTCGTTGGTGTGCTTTTGGCTGGCTGGCTGGCTGGCTGGCTGGCTGGCTGGCTGGCTGGCTGGCTGGCTGGCTGTGTGTACGGTGGATAGTGCAGTAGTTGTGTCGTTGCCACGGGCGTCGGGTGCGGCTGCGCGTAGTGGCGGAAAGGTGTCGCGTGACTTTGTGAATGGAGTGGGGCGGGGAAAGGAGCAGCGTGCCGCTGCGTCGTGGCCGTTAGCCAGAGGCTGTGCTTTGATAGTTTTGTGGACGGTTCGTGCGAGGCGATTTGTTGCCTGCCCTATGTTTGTTTGTTGTTTTTGGAGACGACGACTGGTTGGTGGCGTGCGCGCGAGCGAAGTGGCGGTGTGCGTTTCCCGTGCCGACTGCCGACTGCCGACTGCCGACTGCCGACTGCCGGCTGGCGACAGGTGCGCCGTCGGTGGGGTGGGTGGCCGGCACAAGTAGAGGCGGCGGCGGCGGCGGCGGCGGCGTCGTTGCGGTGTGTTTGTGTTGTCGGCGACAGCTGTTTGTGCGGTGCGTGTGAATGGTGGTGCAAACGTGTGCTGGCGTTGAGGCTGCGACCGCGGCGTGTTGTTGGTTGATGTTGAACAGCGGCTGTGTGCGGTGGTGGTGTTGCCGCACGTGCATCCGGCCCGGCGCGGAAAGCGCAGTTGCGGCGGCCCTTCGGTGCCAGCCACGTCGCGTGAGCGGCGGGTTGCTCTGGTCGACACGTGGTGCTCTGGTTTGTTGTTTGGTGCCCTTTGGCCGGTGGGTGGTCCGTGTGTCTCGGTATCTGGTCGTGGTCGTGCTGCCCGTTTGTCGGCGTTGTCTGTGGCTTCGCTTTTGTTTTTGTTTTTGCGGCGTGCCGACGACCCGACGCGACCTTTACACCCAAAGTGTGGCGCCCGAAGGTGAACCAACGTAATCCGACCTCGGCGCTTAAGCTCTAAGCCTAAGCTGAGCGAACCGAACCTGTGTAGCGTTGCGTAGCGTGAGGTGAGGTGCGGTGAGGTCAGCCTCAGCGCCAAGTAAGCCAAGCTGTCCGGCCGTGAGGTGGGTGGGTGGGTGGGTGGGTAGGTAGGTGCGGCTGCTGCGGCCACCTGACGCCCGACGTGTGTTTGAATGCTTAACCTAAGTTTGAGGCTTAACCTAACCCAAGTGGCCTTAACCTAACCTAACCTAACCTAACCTAACCTCGGACGCCCGACGTGTGGTTTGAATGCTTAACCTAAGTTTGACGCTTAACCTAACACCGACCCTTAACCTAACCCAAGTGCCCCTAACCTAACCTAACCTAACCTAACCTTAATGTAACGTAACCTAACCTAACCTCTGACGCCTGACGTGTGTTTTGAATGCTTAACCTAACCCAAGTGCCCTTAACCCAACCCACGTCCACCGAACCTAACCGAGACGTGTGAACCTAATGTCTAACTCGTAACGCGTGATGTTGGCTGTCGTGTGTGCTGACGGCAGATTGGGTTGGTCTGTAGTTGCGGATTTCGGTTTGCCTCGGGCGAGGGGTTGGCTCGTAAGCGGCGAGGGGCGCTCCGGCGGAGCATGTTGCTTTGCAGGCGGCGCCCGTTTTTTGCGGCGGGCACAATTGAAATTGTTGGGAAACGAACGAAAGGGCTGTGAATGTTGGCGGGCGAGAGGAGGAGGACGTGGCCCGACGGCTGCGGGCCGATCGGGAAACGGTGGGAGGGCGATGGGGCGGCGGAGGTGCGTTTGCACGGCCGTCATCGCCGCACGCCTCCTCTTGTGTGGCTGTGGCGCCGGCCGCGCTGGCCGGGCTGCCGCGGCGACGGTGTGGGGCCTTTGCCGAAGGTTTGGCCATTGTGGCCGGTCGCCGGCTGGGGCTGTGGGGGCGGCATTTGGGCGTGGGCGGCGATTCTCGGCGGGCCGACCCAGGCTGTAGCGCGCGGTGGCTGCAGTTTGGCCGTGGTTTGCGGCGCTGCCGTGGCGACTGGTTGGCGACTGTGGTGTGGCTGTGTGTAGCCCCATCCTCGGTGGTTTGAAAGGCGCGGGTGGTTGTGGCGCAGGTGTGGGGCTGCTCCGCACAGGCTGTCGGACGTTGGGCGGTAGCAAGCGCGGGAGGCGCGGCGCGGCGGCGCGCAGAGTGGCGGCCGCTCTCTCGGCCGTCCGCGCCCGCCCGCGACACTGGCTGGGCCTGTGGCGCGAGGCGGCTATTCCTCTGCTGTGCGCTCCGCTCGCTGCGTGTCTCTTCTCGCTCTCGCTGCTCGCTGTGTTGTGTGTTAACGCGCGTCGTCGAAATGGCAGATCAGGCGGCTACGAACGAGACTGCTGCGGCACCCGCCGCCACCGGCACTACGAAGAAGGCAAAGTCTGCGTCGTCTGCGAAGAAGCCGCGCGCCAAGCCTGCGCACCCGCGCACCTCTGAGATGGTGACGGCCGCCATCAAGAGTCTGAAGGAGCGCGGCGGATCGTCGCTGCAGGCGATCAAGAAGTACATTGCCGCGCACTACAAGCTGGACGCGGAGAAGCTGGCGCCGTTTATCAAGAAGTACCTCAAGTCGGCCGTGGTGGCGGGCGAGCTGGTGCAGACGAAGGGGAAGGGCGCGTCCGGCTCTTTCAAGCTTGCCGGCGCCGGCGGCGGGGCGGCTGAGGGCGGCAAGGCTCGTGCTGGCGGTGCCAAGAAGAAGCGCGCCGCTCCGGCCAGCAAGGAGAAGAAGGGTGCCCGTGCGGCCGGCGCAAAGAAGGCTGGTGGCGTGAAGGCGGCGACTGGTCGGAAGGCGGGCGCCGCCAAGAAGGCGTCTGCGGCGTCGGCCGCTCCCGCCGGTGCGAAGAAGGCGGCTGCTGCCAAGCCGGCCAAGGCCAAGTCGCCGTCGAAGGCGAAGAAGGCCGCCAAGGTTCCGACGAAGAAGCCGAAGGCGCCGCGCCCGAAGAAGGCGACGACGCCGTCTAAGGCGAAGGCGTCGCCCAAGAAGAAGAAGTAGAGGAGAAGAAGAAAGGAATGGGAAAGGAAAGGAAGGGTTGGCGGTTGACTCCGTCGTCCCCACCCCCCGTCCCCGTCGTCTAGTGGCGCGCAAGAGACGCGCGGCCCAAAACGGCCCTTCTCAGGGCCATCAAAGCACGTCGGGAAGGTTTTGATTGTCGTGTTGCGGTGTGGTTGTGCCGTCTGGCGTTTCTGTATGCCCGTGTGTGGATACTGTTTGCGTGCCGTGGTGGTTGGATTGCGGGGGGTCGGTGGCGGGTGCGGGCGGCGGTAGCGGTTGCTTGTCGCCGTTTTTGGTCGCGGCCGGCCGACGGTTGGTTTGTGTCATGTTGTTTGAATACTTTGGTTTGTCTGTCTGTTTGCCTGCCTTCTCCTCGGATGTGTCTTGTCTTGGTTGTGTGTGTGTTCTTGCAACGGGGGCGGGGGACGTTGAGATGTGGAAAGGGTCGGTGGCGTTGGACGAGCCTGCGTGCCTGGCTGGCCGTTGGTGCGGGTTTTTGTTTTGTTTGTTTGTTTGTTTCGAAACGAAGCGGCGGCCGGCCAGCCACCCGTGTGGTTGACGGCGTCGGCCGATGGGTGTTGTGCGCTTTGAGCGCCGCGCCGGGGAGGGATGATGTTGATTGATTGTTGCGCGCGCCAGCAAGCTGGCAGAGGAGAGCGGCTGTGGCGGACGGACGGGAAGTGGAAGCGGTGTTTTGTCTTTGGTTCTCTGGTTGTGGGGCGAGAGGCGACCGACAAAGTTTGCTCGCGACGGAGTGATGTTAGTGGCCCTTAAAAGGGCCGTTTTGTTTGTTTGCGTGCGTGGGCGGTGCCCAGCGGCTGGCGCGGTGTTTAGGCGCGCTCGCCGCGGATGCGGCGCGCGAGCTGGATGTCCTTGGGCATGATGGTGACGCGCTTGGCGTGGATTGCGCACAGGTTGGTGTCTTCGAAGAGGCCGACGAGGTAGGCCTCGCTGGCCTCCTGCAGGGCCATGACCGCGGAGCTCTGGAAGCGCAGGTCGGTCTTGAAGTCCTGGGCGATCTCGCGCACTAGGCGCTGGAATGGCAGCTTGCGGATGAGCAGCTCTGTGCTCTTCTGGTAGCGCCTGATTTCTCGCAGGGCGACGGTGCCCGGCCTGTAGCGGTGGGGCTTCTTGACGCCGCCGGTGGCGGGCGCGCTCTTCCTCGCCGCCTTGGTGGCGAGCTGTTTGCGCGGCGCCTTTCCGCCGGTGGACTTGCGGGCCGTTTGCTTTGTGCGGGCCATAGCGGTAGCGGAGCGGCGTGGAGGCGAGCGAGGTGCTGCGTCGGGTGCTGCCTTGACGACACGGGCGCGCGCCAGCCACCGTGGTGCGCTTATATGCCCTCGGTTGCGCGTGGTGGGGGGAGGGCGGGCCAGAGTCTATATAGGGGGGCTGGCGCGTGCGCTGGGCGCGTGCGGCGCAGAGCGGCCTGAGCTGGCGAGGCGAGCGCATCGCTGCCGTTGCGCGCTTAGCCTACTCGGCCGTTGAGAGCTCGTGAAGAGGTTTTCTGTGCTGTGGGCGCCGCGGAGAGCAGATTGTCGTGCGTTGTTATTACAACGCGTGCAAATTGTCGTGTTCCGCGCCTCGCAGCATGGGAAAGAAGGGTGCGCAGAGGAAACCTGCCGCTACGAAGGGTCCTTCGGTTGTGCGACTCACCGAGTCTGCCGACCATGCGAGGAACTCCCGTGAAGACGAGTCGCGGCCTGCTCCCCCTTTGTACGTCAAGTGCAAAGGCGCGTGGACAGCGCTGTTCGACACCATCACGAATTGCGCTCGGAACGAGGTGGTCTACGAGTCTGTCGATACAGACTCGCTGATCTGCGTTCGAGCTGCAAACGTGGCCGACCACAGGGCGATCAAGGTCGCAGTGGCCGACCACGTCGTCGACGCACCGCCGGCGCGTGATAAGGTACCTTCCGTGGGAAGGGTGAAGACGACCAAGGCACTCCTCAGGGGGTTGCCTTGGTGCTGTGACGAGGCAGCGGTCCGGGAAGGGCTGCTGCGAGCCGGGTTTGGTTGCGCAACCGCAAGGTTGCACAACCGGACCAACAGGAAGAGGGCGCCGCTCTATGCCGTGACCGTGCAAACGGTCGACGGCGGGAGTGACATCTTCGACTTGCGGAAGTTGCTGGGCTTCCCGGTGACGACGGAGGCTCTCCCGACCGCCATGGACCCTCTGCCCCAGTGCTTCAGGTGCCAGGGCGAGGGCCATGTAGCGAAGTATTGCCGCAACGCAGCGCGGTGCGTCAAGTGCTCAGGCGAGCACGACAGCCGCGCCTGCGACCGCGGCAGCAACGCTTTGCCGACTTGTGTCCGGTGTGGCGGCCCGCACGTCGCCAGTTGGCGCGGTTGTGCGGCTTTCTCAAGTCGCAGCCGTGCCGGGGGCGGCGAAGCGGCCGCGGCCGTACCGACGCAGCAGCAGAAGAGAAGACGACGTCGGAAACGGCGTAGGGCGCAGAACAGCCCGGCGCAGCTGAGGAACGGCGCAGCAGCAGATCCACCTGCCAGGGGCAGGGACGGCCGCTCGGAAACGGGCAGCCAGGACGCAGCTCGCCCTCCCGCGAAGAAGTGCGACCTCGACCTCGGGGCCGCCGTGAAGGAGGCCACAGCAGCCCTCAAAGCCGTCATGGCGGCGGAGAGGGCTGCCTTCGCAGCCGCCTTGGCTGCAGAGAAGGAAGAGGCCTTGAGGCAACTGCGTGCAGTCTTCGCCCAAGGCCACAGCGCAGTCGTACCTGCGCCTATCCCAGCGGTTGCCCCAGCAGCACCGCAGGTGAAAGGTGCAAAAGCTAATAGGGCAGTCTTCATCGCACAAGCGTCGCCAAGCTGCCGCGCCGAACTTTTATGTTACAGGGAGTAAGCCACCGCCGCCGGCCCAGGAGACTTCTAGCGAGCCCAGCCGCAGCACCGGACTGACCCAGCTAACGACACGACCACGCAGTACATAGGTAACGTTGCACGGTACCTCACGCTAACCACTCCTCACCTTGCATGCTCTGTCGCAGCTAGCAAGCCGCTACTGCCCTTATTACCCGTCCTACTGTCGCAGAGGTTTTTTTCCCTTGGCGCTGGCCTTGGCACTTTTTTCCCTCTGCTCTTACAACCGCTACCCTTCGATCGTTTTCGACCACTATCTATCTCCGATGGACCATGTTAATGAGTAGTCTTACCCAGACGCATGGATAACATCACAGCCTGCATCCTGTGACGCCTGATTCAAATACTAACATGCTTACGGAGGTGACAGTAGAACTTTTGGTTTGGTCACCACGTTGGTGCGGGCGTGGAGGGGCCCCATCCTTTATTTGCGCTGGGCGCAGACCGTAGCCGACTCGCTAGCGCCGGGTGAGGAGCCAGCCGCTGCAGCAGACGTTTTGCTTGCCTGAGCTTTTTTGAGGATTTAGAAGAGATGACTGGCCGCGGCAAGGGAGGAAAGGGGCTCGGCAAGGGTGGCGCCAAGCGGCACCGCAAGGTGTTGCGCGACAACATCCAGGGCATCACGAAGCCCGCGATCCGCCGCCTGGCTCGCAGGGGCGGCGTGAAGCGCATCTCTGGTCTGATCTACGAGGAGACCCGCGGAGTGCTGAAGGTGTTCCTGGAGAACGTGATCCGCGACGCGGTGACGTACACTGAGCACGCCAAGCGCAAGACTGTGACGGCCATGGACGTGGTGTACGCCCTGAAGAGGCAGGGGCGCACCCTGTACGGTTTCGGCGGTTAGGCGCGTCGCAGCCGGTGTGCTGTGCCGCGTTGGCCTTCCCGCGGCCGTGGGAGAGACGAAAACGGCCCTTTTCAGGGCCACCACACTGTTCGGAAATTGAAAAGTGCGAAAGAGTCTGTGTTGTTGCTGCGTGTGTTGCCTGCCTGCCTGCCTTCTTTCTTTCATTCTTCATTTCGTTTTCGTTTGACTGACGTGACGTGACTGGGAGAAAGGAAAGGAAGCGGGTCTTGCGGCTGTGTGTGCGAGAGAGGGCGTTTTGTGTTTGCTTTGTTTATCGATCGATGGAGATGCCGGGCTGTGTGTTGTTGTTGTTGTTGTTGTGCGAGAGGCGGTGAATATTTGCGCGGTTTGGCTGTGTGTGTTTGCGGCGGCGTTGGAGTTGCCGAGGCAAGGCGTGCCGATAGGCGGCCGGATCAGCTGTTTCGTTTGTTTGGGGCGCGCGGGAGTGGAGGGCGGTGTGTCGACACGCTCCTCTCGCAGTGGTCATTATTGCTGTCGTTGTCTTGTCGTTTGGAAGGCGACTGTGCGTGCGTGGAGGTGCTTGAGGCAAACGAAACAAAACAAGGTGTGTGTGTGTGTGTGTTGGGCCACACGGGCTGTGGACGACAAGATGGCGGCGGCTCTTCTTGTTCTTCTCTCTTTTAGTCCTCTTACCGTTAGAGGGGGAGTTGGTGGAGGTTATTGTCGCCTGTGGACATTTGCTCCTCTTTTCTGTGTGTTGTTCTTATCTTCGGTACTGTGCTTGTTTTCGGACGTTGCTGTTTGTTGAGAGTGATTATGTGTTCTGTCTGTGCTACTGCTGGAGCAGCGACTCTCGGGTCTTGCACATCTGTCCCTGTGGTGTTCATATCGCCCAAGGGTCAAGACGTAACAGTCATTTTCTGACTTCCGCGCGGTGGCGTAGAACGCTTGTGCCAGGGCGCGGAATCGTGTTGTGAGTGGTTCTATGCAGGTCTGCCGCGGGGACGTGTAAGGCCCGTCGTAGAGCGCTCTGCTTTGGACCCTTCTGTAGGCGATGCATCGTCGATCTGGCTGCACAGCCCCATACAGGGCGCGCATATTCCAGTATCGCTACGCCTGTTGCGGGGTCGAGGGAACAGGGTACAGGATGTGCATCCTGGCGTGAGCGTTTGTGCCAAGTTCCCCTATGTGACACTTGGATGTCAGGCGTGACACCGAGGTACCTCGCAGAATTTCTCCCCCCTGCAATCGTAGCAGTTGGTATGGTCTTGTTGCCGGCGGCGGCTGTGGAAGTGACGTTAAAGTAAAGTGCGGCGAGGACGACTGCAATTTTGCTTTGGACGTAGGTTTGTGTGGTGGCCCTGAAAAGGGCCGATTGTTGTGAGCCGGGCCGGCAAAGCGCGTTGCGTGCAGGGGAGCACGCAGCGCTGCTGGGCGGCGGGTCCGCGTGCCGATTGCCTGGCCTCTCTGTTTAGGCCTTCTTCTCGGTCTTCTTTGGCAGCAGGACGGCCTGGATGTTGGGCAGGACACCACCCTGTGCGATGGTGACGCCCGACAGGAGCTTGTTGAGCTCCTCGTCGTTGCGGATGGCAAGCTGCAGGTGGCGCGGGATGATGCGCGTCTTCTTGTTGTCGCGGGCCGCGTTTCCGGCCAGCTCGAGCACCTCAGCCGCGAGGTACTCCATGACGGCGGCGAGGTAGACGGGCGCCCCGGCGCCGACGCGCTCGGCGTAGTTTCCCTTGCGCAGGAGGCGGTGGATTCTGCCGACCGGGAACTGGAGCCCGGCCCTGCTGGAGCGGGACTTTGACTTGCCCTTGACTTTGCCTCCCTTTCCGCGTCCGGACATGGCGATGGGCTGTGGTGTGAAAACGAGACGAGACGAAGGACGGTGCGAGCCGCAGCGAGTCGAGCAGCGGAGTGGCGGCGCCGCCCTCTCCTCTGCTCTCTTTTGGTCCTCTACCCAATAGAGGGGGTGTTGGTGGAGGTTGTTGTCTCCTTCGGACATTTCCTCCTCTTTTCTTTTGCGTGGTTTTTGTAACTGCGCTTTTGTTGTTTGCTGTTTTGTTGAGAGGTTTTCTTTGGTTGTTCTTTTTGCGCTACTGCAGGAGTAGCGACTTGGGTCTTTTATATTTCTCCCTATGGGGTTCGTATTGCCCAAGGGTGTTGATTAGGTCGTTATCTGAGTTCCGCGCCTTGGCGTAAAACACTTCTGCCAGGGCGCGGAATCGTGTGGTGATTGGCTCTATGTCTGCGGCTTCATGCAGGTCTGCCGCGGGGAAGCGCCTGGGGACGTGTAAGGCTCGTCTTAACGCTCTATTTTGAGTCTTTTGTAAGCGATCTATCGTCGATCTGGCTGCGTAGCCCCATACAGGGCACGCATATTCCAGTATCGGTCGAATTAGACTTCGATAGATCGCTACTCCTGTTGTGGGGTCGAGGGAACTGCTGCTGTTCAAGACAGGGTACAGAATCTGCATCCTGGCGTGAGCCTTTCTGCGAAGCTCCTCTATGTGGCACTTCCATGTCAGGCGTCTGTCAAGTGTGACACCGAGGTACCTCGCAGAATTTCTCCATGGCAGATTCTGCCCCTGCAATCGCAGCAGTTGGTATGGTCTTCTTGGGGGTCGGCGTTTCCCATAGCGTCTGGTGAGCAGCATGGCTTGTGTCTTCTCAGAGTTTATTGAGATTCGCCACTGCTTAGCCCAGTTTTCCGTCCTGTTTAGGGCGGTTTGCAGACGCCTTGTAACCAGGTTCCTGTTTGTCGAGCAGGAGAAGAATGCAGTGTCGTCTGCGTATTGAGCAGTGTGTACATGCTGAGTCGTAGGGATGTCAGCAGTGTAGACACTGTAGAGGACGGGTCCCAGGACTGAGCCCTGGGGCACGCCTGCACCGATTCTTCTCCTGGTCGACAGGGATCCATCGATCTTGACTGAGAAAGTCCTACCGGAGAGATAGTTTTTAACGATTTTGACGATCTTTCCGGGGAAGCCTAGGGTGTACATCTTGTGTAGTATACCGGTGTGCCAGACTGAGTCAAAGGCTTTTGCTACGTCTAATAAGACAAGCCCGCAGTAGCCCTTTCGGTTGAAGCTGTCCGTGGCTGCTTCAACCACCCTCATGATTTGCTGGGGGGCGGAGTGTCTTTGCCTAAATCCGAACTGGAATTTCGGCAGGATCTGCTCTCTTGTGATGTAGTCCTGTATGGGGGTTAGTAGGAGGCGCTCATAAAGTTTACTGAGGGTAGGCAGTAGACTAATTGGTCTGTAATGTTGCGGGAACACCGGGTCTTTTCCTGGTTTCGCGATCGCAATGACTTCTGCATGCTTCCACTGCGCCGGGAATTTTTGTGATCGCGTCAGTTCATTAACAATATCGGTCAGGTGGGTGATTGCCAGGGGCGGGAGGAGTTTCAGCAATTCATTTGTGACCTGGTCGTGACCCGGGGTTTTCCTGGTGGGCAGGGACTTGATGCAGCGCGCCACATCTTCAGTACTGAAGAGTGGCGTGTAGTCATCTTCGTCGTCTGCTTCCAGGAACACGGCCAGTTCTCTGCGGACTGTTGCGACGTGTTCTCTGTCCTGTACTTCTGCTGGTCTGAACTGTTTTTCGAACACGTCGGCTAGTGCGTTAGCCTTGTCAATGGGGCTGAACTGCAGTCCGCGTTCGCCATGGAGTGGTGGCATTCTTGCGCGTCTTTTTGTGTACTGTTTGGTGGCTTGCCATAAACTATTGTCGTCTAGTTTGAGAGCTGAGAGCCTTGCCGACCATTGTTGGTTGCGGTACTCATTGAGATCGGCTTTCAGCTCTCTCTGTAGCCTATTGAGTAGCCTCCGTGTATCCCTATTTCTGGTGAGCTTCCACTCTTTGGCGATCCTGTTTTTGTGCCGTATTTGCGCAAGCAAGTGCGGGGGGAGTTGCCTGGAGCGGGGGGGCCCCGCAGGAGGCGGTGTGGCTCCCTCAGCAGCTTGTAGGATCGCTCTTGTGAGGTCGTCTAGTGCCTGTTCTGCTGTCTCTGCAGTTGGAGGCGGGGTCTGGGCAAGTTCAGCTGCTACTGCATTGCTGAATTGCTCCTTATTGATGCGCTTGTATGTCGCATGCCGTTGTGGGATAGAGAGCCATTCTCCCATGTCGACCTCGAAAATCACGGGATTGTGGTCCGACGACATTCTGTTTACCGATGTCGCGGATACAAAGCCCACCAGATTCTTTGTGATGGCTATGTCGAGGACGTCCGGTCTTCCTCCGTTCTTTGGGAAGTGTGTCGGTTCCTCTGGGCCCCATATTTGTAACTGGTGTGTGCGCGCGAGTCGTTGCAGTTGTTGACCAGCTTGATTTCGGCGTCTCGAGTTCCAGTCCGCGTGCTTGGCATTTAGGTCCCCTGCTATTAGTAGTTTGCCTCTAATGCGACTTAGTGCAGCTATGTCGTCCTCTTCTAGTCTTTGGGAAGGGGGGCGATACACTGCAACGACTGTTAGGGGGCCAGTTACTGTAGCCACTTCGATTGCCGCTGTTTCTATTTCTGCTGTATTGGGGGGGTATATTTGATGATGTCTGATACCTTTTTTGACATATACCGCTACCCCGCCTCCGTGAGTGGGTCGGTCGTTTCTGTAACAAATGTAGTTTGGTACAGGAACTCTTAGTCCTGGTTTGAGGAATGTTTCTCCCACTAGGCATATGTCAACTTTTTCTTCCTGTATGAATTCTCTAAACTCCGTGGGTTGGCGAGTAAGGTTGTCTGCGTTAAACGCGCATATTTTGAGACCTTGTATATTAGGTCTCCTATCCATGGTGGGGGACAATTTTTCCTGTGGCTGTCGCTGCTACAGGCGACTGCTGTGCTGCCGATCTGAGGTCGGCGGGGAGCTGCGTCAGTGTTGCTAGAATGCCCACTAGCTGGGTCATCTGTGCCTGTAGCAGTCGGATGGACGACGCGAGTTGCTGGATTGCAGCAGACTCGACTGCTTCTCGCGGACTGGTTTGTGGATGGCGTGGTGGACTGACTTCCCTAGGACTTCCGTCAGCTTGAGGAACCTGATTACTGGTGTGTGGTGGTGGTGGTAGGTGGTTCGGCGGGTCGGGTGGGTCACCGGTAAGTGCATGGGAATATTTGGTAGATGCGAAGACCTGTGTTCTTACTGTGTCCTGGTGTCTTCTCTGGGGTGGTGGGGGGGGTGGCTTGGGTGCTGGCATGCTCCTATTGTGATTCGGGGTTTTATTGATAGCTTTGCCCCTCTGCCTGTCCCTTGCAGCTCTGTACTCAGGACATCCTAAGTAGCTGGCTGGGTGCGCTCCCCTGCAATTGGCGCACTTTTCTTTTCCCTCCCCCCTTGGCAGTTTGCACTGTTCGTAAGTGTGGTGTTCGGTGCATCTGACGCACACCACTGGCATCGTGCAGTCTCGCGCGATGTGTCCTAGGGCCTGGCAGTTATAGCAGCGGCCTGGTCCCGATCTCTTTTTGAGCTTCTCGGGAGTGACCGTTAGCGCCAGTATCCTTTTGACCTCCCAGATCTTTCGGTTTTGGGCAGAGTCTGGGAGGGTGACCGTATGAAGGGGCCAGGGTCGGTTCGGTCGCGTCAACACCACCGAACTAACCTCGAAACCTTCCTCCTGAAGGAACTGTTTGATGTCCGCAGTGTCGGTGGTATGTGGTACACCGCGGAACACCAGTCTAATCGGCCTTCTCGCTGCTAGTGGGAAGGTGTAGAAATGAAGTTTCCGCTCCTCTAGCACCTTCCTCACTGCCTTGTAGTCGTCGACGTTTCTAAGGGTGATCTTAACTTTGTCACCGCCAGTTGTTTTGGCGGTGAATCTGCCTTGCCCTACCGTGTTCGTGATGACATCGTACAGTGCTTTATAGTCATTGTCGAATTGCACGACTATGGGCGGGATTCTGAGGGATTTGTGTTGTTCGTTTCCCTCAGTGTCATCTGCTTCTGGCGGCGCATTTTGCGCAGATTCTCCCACCGCGTCGAATCTGTTGGCGGTGTGTATTGGGGCTGGTGTGTCTAAGACGGGGGATCGTCTGGCGGTTTTACGTGCCAGCTGGAATCCCTCGTCGTCAATTTCCTGCGTGGCGATCTCTGCGCTGCTTCCGCATCGCTCGCTCCCCTCAGCGCACACCTCAGCAACGCTCCGAGGTTCCTCCGCTCCGGCATTCCCCCGCGGTGGCGAGCCCGCGCCGGCGGTATCGGTTTCCTTCCGCCGCCCGCGCGCACTCGCCTCCGCGGCTTCGTGCTTTTGCGCATTCACCTCGGGGCGCAGCCGCCCGGCCGCCTCGGGGGGCGCGCTAGCCGTCACAGCGCAGGCGCTTTGTTCCGCTGCTACCTGGCCCTGCTGGCCGCCGCTGCACGTGGCCCGGTCGGCCTTTGTGTTGGCAGGCGCGGTCGGCTCAGGCGCGGCCGACCCGGCCGCGTCCGCCACTTCCGGCCGCCGCGCAGCGACGGTTTTACGCGAGGTGGTCTTTCGCTTCTTTACCGGTGACCCTGGTTTGACTTTGTTGCGTTTCGGTGACTTCTTTGACTTCGCCTTGATTAGGCGGGCACTTGGTGGTGTTCTGTCACCCTTGGGCAATATCGGTGGTTCTTTCCACGCTCTTTCGAGCTTCTTCTCGTATTTACGTCTGTCCCTACCGGTGAGACCCGCGATTGCGTTGAGCAACAGCAATCGCGAGCTAGGGCTCATCCCGCCCTGGCTGCCCGTTAGGTCCGTCCTGTTGACCTCGTAGCAGCCAGGGGAGTTTTCTTTCTCTATAATCGTGAGTTTCACCGGGGTGTCCATGTCCAGACTCGGAAGGATGGCTGCCAGGGGGTGTCGGTGTCTGCTTTCGGTTGGCACCGTTAGGTATCAGGCAGAACAGTCCGACCCTAACAGTTCTAACACGCGCGGGTATCTGGCCGTTGACCAGGCCCTGACGTGCAATTTCCCTACTCTTGGGGGGGAGCAGAGCTAGTCTCTGCGGCAGCAGGAGTACCTGTCGCAGCCGAAGTGCTCGAACCGGCCGAAAAAGCGAACCGCGGCAGCAAGAAGACGCGCACCAAGACGCGCCAACCCACAGCTCACAACCCGCAACGACAATTTGCTCAACAGCTGCCGTCAATTCAGCTGCTCGCCCCGCAATCTTCTTGCAACTCCGGGCGGCGCCGCCAGGGGTGGGGGTCCTTTATGCTCTCGGGTGCGGCGGCCGGTTGCGCTCGCGGCCCATTGGTCGGCGGCCGCAACGGGGCGAGCTGGTAAAGGTGCGGCGGCGGGGCGCGCTGGGTGCCACTGTGTGGGGAGACGCTGACTAGAGCGGAGCGCTTGCTACTGGTGTTGCTGCCGTACGTTCACGTTCTTGTTTGAGATGCCGCCCAAGACTAGCGGGAAGGCCGCCAAGAAGGCTGGCAAGGCTCAGAAGAACATTTCGAAGGGCGACAAGAAGAAGAAGCGCAAGAGGAAGGAGAGCTATGCCATCTACATCTACAAGGTGCTGAAGCAGGTGCACCCTGACACGGGCATCTCGTCGAAGGCGATGAGCATCATGAACAGCTTCGTGAACGACATTTTCGAGCGCATCGCGGCCGAGGCGTCCCGCCTGGCGCACTACAACAAGCGCTCGACCATCACGTCCCGCGAGATCCAGACCGCTGTGCGGCTGTTGCTGCCTGGCGAGCTGGCCAAGCACGCCGTGAGCGAGGGCACGAAGGCGGTGACCAAGTACACGAGCTCCAAGTAAGGAGGTGGCTCTGGAATGGAAGGAGAGAAGGCTCCTCCGTTGCGAGAGCGGCAAAAACGGCCCTTTTCAGGGCCACCAAATGGCCTTTGCGGGAAGGGCGGAATTGTTGTTGTTGTTGTTGTTGTTGTTTTGTGTGTGAGTGGGTGGACGGCGGCAATAGCTACCGCTTTGGTTGCGACGCGACGGGGTGGGGTGGCCGATGCGATGAATTTGATTGATGGGGGCGCGTCGCGTGTTGCGGGGTACGGCCACGGTGTGACGTGGAATGGAGGCACGTGCGCACAACTCGTTGGTGTTACCTGTCTGCGAGGTGGGGGAAGTGCGATCGGTGATGTGTCCTTTGGATGGAGGTGCCGGTTAGTTACGTGACGGATGGAAACGAAACGCGATTGTTGGGAATGTCAGTGTGTAACGACGGCCGTTTTTTCGGGTCGGTTTGCACGCCATACATGGCTAGGGTGAGATGTGTCTGTAAATGCTGCAGCGTGGAGGCGTGTGAGTGACGTTTAAATGAACGCGCATTGAGACACCAATGTGTATTGCATTGTACGGGCGACACGCACGATGATGTACCTTCCCTCCGACTCTGATTTCGATAGTCGTGTCTGACTGACTGTGTCTGCTTGTGCGTACGACGCACGCACACCGACGTCGTCATTGAAGATGCATGCACGCGTGTCCAGTCCAGTGCAGTACAGTACAGTACAGTAAGCGCGACGCTAGAAGACGACGGTCGCTTTGGCGAATGTGCGCACACGTGTTTGTGTGTGTCGGTGATGTGGTCCGATCCGTCGCCTCTGGGAAACTGTCGATCGGCGCGGTACACCGGCATCACGCAACGGTACGTCTTGAACACCCGTCATACCGTCGCGCTGAGAACGGTTACCGAAAGGTGAACCTCTGTGATCGGTCGAATGTCTGGGCAGAACGTGAGGAGAGAATGGTGGAGGAAAGGACAGAGGGGAAAAAAAAAAGTAGAGAGAGAGAGAAAAAAGAAAAAAAAACCAAACAAAACGGAGAAACGCGGTGTAGAGCAACGGAACGTTCCCGTGTCGGAGGTGTATTGTAGCCGCACTGAAATGCGTGTAACGGCGCGGCGGCAAGTGTCTGCCGTGGTGAACGTTACCTTTGACGGCTGAATTGTGTGCGTTGCGTTGCTTTGCTTTGCTTTCCCGGATGTGTATGTAACGTTCGTTGAGATGGTTCTGAGGAAGAATGTACGACAGTGCCCGTGCCGTCTATGTTCGTGTGCAAAGCCATTGTGTGTGTACGGAATGATGTCTGTAGGTGTTAGTGAACATGTTTTACCAGTGGGGGAAATGGATCGTCGATGGTTGCCGTCACGGTCGAGACAACGCACGCACGCACCCTCCCTCCCTCCCTCCCTCCCTACATGAAGGTGTCGAGAAAGTGTGTTAACTGGGGTTTGTTAAAGGGAAGGGACGAGAGAGAGAGAGAGAGAGAGAGAGAGAGAGAGAGAGAGAGAGAGAGAGAGAGAGAGAGAAGCGAAGTGGGGATAGTGCGTTCATTTTGTGTGTGTGTTGTTTCGAGAATTGCGTCCGGGAATGGCGGTGGGCGTGCCCTGCATGTGGCCCGGAAGGCTGTTCGTTTCGCGGTAGTGTGTGGACAGGGGAGGGGCACGCGTAACGCTGCTGGCATGGCATGGCATGGCATTCGGGAGATGGGAGGGGGCAAACGAAGAAAACAAGAAGCGGGGGCTATAAAGACGGGGAGGGGCGCGGTGTGGGTGGCTTGCGCTGCGCTCGGCTGGCGCGTGCGGCGTTGTTTTTGTGCAAAAGAAGAGAAAACGAATGGGTTGCCGGGAGGGGGCCGTTGTTGTGTTGTGGTGTAGCCGCAGACGCGGCCGTCAGTGAACGTGGTGAGACCGACGGATGCGGGAGGGGCGGGGGCGGTGGTGAGAGCGGGGAAAACACTAGAAGAAGGAGAAAAACGCTGCAACCAACATAAAATGAGGCGTTTGTAACCTGCCAGCAACAAAACAACAACAAAAAAAAGGTCTATCAACATTGAATGTAAATGGAAATGGACCCAAGTGTAACCTCCCCGCACAAATAGTCGTAAGTAAGTGAGTGCGTGAATGATGATAAAAATGTGCCAGAATGTTGTTAACGTCCCTAGAAAATGAACGAACGAAGATTGATGGGAAACGCGCGATAATATGATGAATGGAAATAATGAACCATGAACATCTCAAGAGACATAATTGAAAACCCGATAAACGTTGTAAGGGCAGCGCTGGCTGACCTTCGGCCCTGTATTCTGAAACGTCCCCCTTTGAACAACAATGTATACAAAACTGCGCTTAAAGTGACGCACTATATTTTGAGCGCAACGCAATCTGACTATCAAAGATCCCTGCAAAAGAATGGCCCTGAGTAACATTAAAGTACACCTTTCGGAAATCACTTACCTCACAAAAATCGTCATTACTCGAAGTACGGCAATACAGCGAGCACCACTACTGCCAGCTAAATAAGAGATTCAAACTACGGAGGGCACTAACTACTGATAGGGATAGTTAGCAAAGTAAAGATTTTAATAGAGAACAACAAACAATGTATTTACCCTTAATATCATCACAAGTCATAATATATGTAATTTGAAAAGTCCGCCATATCTCTCCTCACATGCACCAGTGCTGGCGGCTCACCCCTAACTGCGCAACGGTACGCGCTGTTCACATCCAGCTATAGCAGGTTCATATGACAACAATGCAAACTGGCCACTGACTGCACACGGCACAGGCAGTGATTTTCACACAGAGCGCTACGTGGCATTACCAATAAAAAAAAATGTAAACAAACAGCCTACGTACAAATCAGAATAAAAAACAAAAAAAAAAAGAGCAAAAGATCGTTACGTCAATGAAAAAAAAAGGCAAAAGAGGAAACAAACTGCATCTATATGTGCTCTTAACTGTAGATACCTGTACACAGCTTCGTGCAATGAATGCCGGCTCACATTGAATTTTTTGATTGTTGGAGGAAATATTCTTTAAATGGAAATGAATGGTTTTACCTTTAAAAAAAAGTTACTTTGGAAACAAAGTATTATTGGGGCATTTTGTTGTGAAGAAAATAGTTACAATTGACATACATTATTAGATTTGCGCAATGCAGCTTCATTACCTTACCTTTTATAACAATATGCATCGTCCCGAACGGAGACCAGAGTCGCGAGAAGAGCACGCCGCCGCCCGCTCAGTACAATCGTCCACTCGCTAATACTGTCGTCGACTGACTACGACCTCTCCCGACCCGCCACATAGAGATGACAACTGTTCCTGCCGACCCGCTACGTGCCACTAGTGTCGTGTGGCGCAGACTAGCGACGATAAGAAACTCTCTGGTCAGAGATTGTGTGGTGCCTCGCCATCGCTGGTAATGAGTACATAGGTGTTTGAGCGCGCGTACCGGAACACGCAGTGCGGAGCCCAGAGACTGTGTTGTCGAGGCCGTCGACGCAGTGCATGTCGGTCGGTCGAGTGCGTGCGGGAGGGCAGAGAGGCAGCGTCGGCACGGAGATGCACGCACGGGGGCTGCGGCGTGGCGCGTTTGCGGTAGGCGCCTTTGGTGGCAACGGCCGGGACAAGCAGCGGTGTATGGTGTGGTGCGGGCCGGACAGGGGCGGCGGAGGAGGAGGAGGAGGCGGCGGCGCGACGATGGCATTGGGGCGGAAACGGGGACGGCGACGGCGGATGTTGAGAGGCGTCACGCGCGGACCGACACAGACGCACAGATAGATAGATAGGAAGAAGAAGGGGCGGCTGGTGAGTGCAATTTAGGCGGTAGACACAAGAGGTCGGCACGGCATTTGCGTGATGTGGCGTTGTGACGGGGTGTGCTCGCTTGCCTCGTTTTGTTGATGCGCGCAGGAAGATGTGCAGAGCAGCGGCGGGCGGCTCGGTTCGGTTTGGCCCGGCGGGCCGCGCTGTTGTCGCGGACGTGAGCGCCCCCTGGCGGGTGGCCGGAGGCGGCGCGGCGTGTTGGACGTGTGGCTGGCGGCAGTGCACAATTGCGAGTGGCTGGCGGTGTGGCGGTTGGCGCGTCGGGCGGCCGAGAGAGAGGAGAGGTATGTGTTTGCGGGCGCGTTTGCTGCGCGGCGTCGTGCAGGGAGGGCGGGCGCTTGTCGACTGTGTGGCGAATTGGCGGCGTTGTGCTCCGGCCGAAGGCGTCGGGGAAAGGAGAGTTGGTCGTGATGTCATGTCGCGCCGTGTCATGTCTGCGAAACGGCTGCCGAGAGGTGTGGTGGTAGCGAGCCGGTCGGTGTCAGTGCGATGGGAATGTGCGTTTGGCGGTTTCGGTGTGCTTTTTGCGGCGTGAGAGTGGGGCGGGCGGGCAGGCGTGCTGTTGTTGGTTCCTTGTGTCTTGTGTGTAGCTTGATGGCAACGTGGAAGGACGCCTGTTTCCAGCCGTGCGTGTGGTTGTCGACGTTGACTGGTTTGGGGCGTGCCGTTGCACGTGCGTGTTTGGGTCGTTGGTGTGCTTTTGGCTGGCTGGCTGGCTGGCTGGCTGGCTGGCTGGCTGGCTGGCTGGCTGGCTGGCTGTGTGTACGGTGGATAGTGCAGTAGTTGTGTCGTTGCCACGGGCGTCGGGTGCGGCTGCGCGTAGTGGCGGAAAGGTGTCGCGTGACTTTGTGAATGGAGTGGGGCGGGGAAAGGAGCAGCGTGCCGCTGCGTCGTGGCCGTTAGCCAGAGGCTGTGCTTTGATAGTTTTGTGGACGGTTCGTGCGAGGCGATTTGTTGCCTGCCCTATGTTTGTTTGTTGTTTTTGGAGACGACGACTGGTTGGTGGCGTGCGCGCGAGCGAAGTGGCGGTGTGCGTTTCCCGTGCCGACTGCCGACTGCCGACTGCCGACTGCCGACTGCCGGCTGGCGACAGGTGCGCCGTCGGTGGGGTGGGTGGCCGGCACAAGTAGAGGCGGCGGCGGCGGCGGCGGCGGCGTCGTTGCGGTGTGTTTGTGTTGTCGGCGACAGCTGTTTGTGCGGTGCGTGTGAATGGTGGTGCAAACGTGTGCTGGCGTTGAGGCTGCGACCGCGGCGTGTTGTTGGTTGATGTTGAACAGCGGCTGTGTGCGGTGGTGGTGTTGCCGCACGTGCATCCGGCCCGGCGCGGAAAGCGCAGTTGCGGCGGCCCTTCGGTGCCAGCCACGTCGCGTGAGCGGCGGGTTGCTCTGGTCGACACGTGGTGCTCTGGTTTGTTGTTTGGTGCCCTTTGGCCGGTGGGTGGTCCGTGTGTCTCGGTATCTGGTCGTGGTCGTGCTGCCCGTTTGTCGGCGTTGTCTGTGGCTTCGCTTTTGTTTTTGTTTTTGCGGCGTGCCGACGACCCGACGCGACCTTTACACCCAAAGTGTGGCGCCCGAAGGTGAACCAACGTAATCCGACCTCGGCGCTTAAGCTCTAAGCCTAAGCTGAGCGAACCGAACCTGTGTAGCGTTGCGTAGCGTGAGGTGAGGTGCGGTGAGGTCAGCCTCAGCGCCAAGTAAGCCAAGCTGTCCGGCCGTGAGGTGGGTGGGTGGGTGGGTGGGTAGGTAGGTGCGGCTGCTGCGGCCACCTGACGCCCGACGTGTGTTTGAATGCTTAACCTAAGTTTGAGGCTTAACCTAACCCAAGTGGCCTTAACCTAACCTAACCTAACCTAACCTAACCTCGGACGCCCGACGTGTGGTTTGAATGCTTAACCTAAGTTTGACGCTTAACCTAACACCGACCCTTAACCTAACCCAAGTGCCCCTAACCTAACCTAACCTAACCTAACCTTAATGTAACGTAACCTAACCTAACCTCTGACGCCTGACGTGTGTTTTGAATGCTTAACCTAACCCAAGTGCCCTTAACCCAACCCACGTCCACCGAACCTAACCGAGACGTGTGAACCTAATGTCTAACTCGTAACGCGTGATGTTGGCTGTCGTGTGTGCTGACGGCAGATTGGGTTGGTCTGTAGTTGCGGATTTCGGTTTGCCTCGGGCGAGGGGTTGGCTCGTAAGCGGCGAGGGGCGCTCCGGCGGAGCATGTTGCTTTGCAGGCGGCGCCCGTTTTTTGCGGCGGGCACAATTGAAATTGTTGGGAAACGAACGAAAGGGCTGTGAATGTTGGCGGGCGAGAGGAGGAGGACGTGGCCCGACGGCTGCGGGCCGATCGGGAAACGGTGGGAGGGCGATGGGGCGGCGGAGGTGCGTTTGCACGGCCGTCATCGCCGCACGCCTCCTCTTGTGTGGCTGTGGCGCCGGCCGCGCTGGCCGGGCTGCCGCGGCGACGGTGTGGGGCCTTTGCCGAAGGTTTGGCCATTGTGGCCGGTCGCCGGCTGGGGCTGTGGGGGCGGCATTTGGGCGTGGGCGGCGATTCTCGGCGGGCCGACCCAGGCTGTAGCGCGCGGTGGCTGCAGTTTGGCCGTGGTTTGCGGCGCTGCCGTGGCGACTGGTTGGCGACTGTGGTGTGGCTGTGTGTAGCCCCATCCTCGGTGGTTTGAAAGGCGCGGGTGGTTGTGGCGCAGGTGTGGGGCTGCTCCGCACAGGCTGTCGGACGTTGGGCGGTAGCAAGCGCGGGAGGCGCGGCGCGGCGGCGCGCAGAGTGGCGGCCGCTCTCTCGGCCGTCCGCGCCCGCCCGCGACACTGGCTGGGCCTGTGGCGCGAGGCGGCTATTCCTCTGCTGTGCGCTCCGCTCGCTGCGTGTCTCTTCTCGCTCTCGCTGCTCGCTGTGTTGTGTGTTAACGCGCGTCGTCGAAATGGCAGATCAGGCGGCTACGAACGAGACTGCTGCGGCACCCGCCGCCACCGGCCTACGAAGAAGGCAAAGTCTGCGTCGTCTGCGAAGAAGCCGCGCGCCAAGCCTGCGCACCCGCGCACCTCTGAGATGGTGACGGCCGCCATCAAGAGTCTGAAGGAGCGCGGCGGATCGTCGCTGCAGGCGATCAAGAAGTACATTGCCGCGCACTACAAGCTGGACGCGGAGAAGCTGGCGCCGTTTATCAAGAAGTACCTCAAGTCGGCCGTGGTGGCGGGCGAGCTGGTGCAGACGAAGGGGAAGGGCGCGTCCGGCTCTTTCAAGCTTGCCGGCGCCGGCGGCGGGGCGGCTGAGGGCGGCAAGGCTCGTGCTGGCGGTGCCAAGAAGAAGCGCGCCGCTCCGGCCAGCAAGGAGAAGAAGGGTGCCCGTGCGGCCGGCGCAAAGAAGGCTGGTGGCGTGAAGGCGGCGACTGGTCGGAAGGCGGGCGCCGCCAAGAAGGCGTCTGCGGCGTCGGCCGCTCCC
Source organism: Schistocerca cancellata (assembly GCF_023864275.1). Lineage (NCBI taxonomy): Eukaryota > Metazoa > Arthropoda > Insecta > Orthoptera > Acrididae > Schistocerca > Schistocerca cancellata. Next base: position 456,973,802 of record NC_064634.1, on the reverse strand, counting down.
GCCGGTGCGAAGAAGGCGGCTGCTGCCAAGCCGGCCAAGGCCAAGTCGCCGTCGAAGGCGAAGAAGGCCGCCAAGGTTCCGACGAAGAAGCCGAAGGCGCCGCGCCCGAAGAAGGCGACGACGCCGTCTAAGGCGAAGGCGTCGCCCAAGAAGAAGAAGTAGAGGAGAAGAAGAAAGGAATGGGAAAGGAAAGGAAGGGTTGGCGGTTGACTCCGTCGTCCCCACCCCCCGTCCCCGTCGTCTAGTGGCGCGCAAGAGACGCGCGGCCCAAAACGGCCCTTCTCAGGGCCATCAAAGCACGTCGGGAAGGTTTTGATTGTCGTGTTGCGGTGTGGTTGTGCCGTCTGGCGTTTCTGTATGCCCGTGTGTGGATACTGTTTGCGTGCCGTGGTGGTTGGATTGCGGGGGGTCGGTGGCGGGTGCGGGCGGCGGTAGCGGTTGCTTGTCGCCGTTTTTGGTCGCGGCCGGCCGACGGTTGGTTTGTGTCATGTTGTTTGAATACTTTGGTTTGTCTGTCTGTTTGCCTGCCTTCTCCTCGGATGTGTCTTGTCTTGGTTGTGTGTGTGTTCTTGCAACGGGGGCGGGGGACGTTGAGATGTGGAAAGGGTCGGTGGCGTTGGACGAGCCTGCGTGCCTGGCTGGCCGTTGGTGCGGGTTTTTGTTTTGTTTGTTTGTTTGTTTCGAAACGAAGCGGCGGCCGGCCAGCCACCCGTGTGGTTGACGGCGTCGGCCGATGGGTGTTGTGCGCTTTGAGCGCCGCGCCGGGGAGGGATGATGTTGATTGATTGTTGCGCGCGCCAGCAAGCTGGCAGAGGAGAGCGGCTGTGGCGGACGGACGGGAAGTGGAAGCGGTGTTTTGTCTTTGGTTCTCTGGTTGTGGGGCGAGAGGCGACCGACAAAGTTTGCTCGCGACGGAGTGATGTTAGTGGCCCTTAAAAGGGCCGTTTTGTTTGTTTGCGTGCGTGGGCGGTGCCCAGCGGCTGGCGCGGTGTTTAGGCGCGCTCGCCGCGGATGCGGCGCGCGAGCTGGATGTCCTTGGGCATGATGGTGACGCGCTTGGCGTGGATTGCGCACAGGTTGGTGTCTTCGAAGAGGCCGACGAGGTAGGCCTCGCTGGCCTCCTGCAGGGCCATGACCGCGGAGCTCTGGAAGCGCAGGTCGGTCTTGAAGTCCTGGGCGATCTCGCGCACTAGGCGCTGGAATGGCAGCTTGCGGATGAGCAGCTCTGTGCTCTTCTGGTAGCGCCTGATTTCTCGCAGGGCGACGGTGCCCGGCCTGTAGCGGTGGGGCTTCTTGACGCCGCCGGTGGCGGGCGCGCTCTTCCTCGCCGCCTTGGTGGCGAGCTGTTTGCGCGGCGCCTTTCCGCCGGTGGACTTGCGGGCCGTTTGCTTTGTGCGGGCCATAGCGGTAGCGGAGCGGCGTGGAGGCGAGCGAGGTGCTGCGTCGGGTGCTGCCTTGACGACACGGGCGCGCGCCAGCCACCGTGGTGCGCTTATATGCCCTCGGTTGCGCGTGGTGGGGGGAGGGCGGGCCAGAGTCTATATAGGGGGGCTGGCGCGTGCGCTGGGCGCAGACCGTAGCCGACTCGCTAGCGCCGGGTGAGGAGCCAGCCGCTGCAGCAGACGTTTTGCTTGCCTGAGCTTTTTTGAGGATTTAGAAGAGATGACTGGCCGCGGCAAGGGAGGAAAGGGGCTCGGCAAGGGTGGCGCCAAGCGGCACCGCAAGGTGTTGCGCGACAACATCCAGGGCATCACGAAGCCCGCGATCCGCCGCCTGGCTCGCAGGGGCGGCGTGAAGCGCATCTCTGGTCTGATCTACGAGGAGACCCGCGGAGTGCTGAAGGTGTTCCTGGAGAACGTGATCCGCGACGCGGTGACGTACACTGAGCACGCCAAGCGCAAGACTGTGACGGCCATGGACGTGGTGTACGCCCTGAAGAGGCAGGGGCGCACCCTGTACGGTTTCGGCGGTTAGGCGCGTCGCAGCCGGTGTGCTGTGCCGCGTTGGCCTTCCCGCGGCCGTGGGAGAGACGAAAACGGCCCTTTTCAGGGCCACCACACTGTTCGGAAATTGAAAAGTGCGAAAGAGTCTGTGTTGTTGCTGCGTGTGTTGCCTGCCTGCCTGCCTTCTTTCTTTCATTCTTCATTTCGTTTTCGTTTGACTGACGTGACGTGACTGGGAGAAAGGAAAGGAAGCGGGTCTTGCGGCTGTGTGTGCGAGAGAGGGCGTTTTGTGTTTGCTTTGTTTATCGATCGATGGAGATGCCGGGCTGTGTGTTGTTGTTGTTGTTGTTGTGCGAGAGGCGGTGAATATTTGCGCGGTTTGGCTGTGTGTGTTTGCGGCGGCGTTGGAGTTGCCGAGGCAAGGCGTGCCGATAGGCGGCCGGATCAGCTGTTTCGTTTGTTTGGGGCGCGCGGGAGTGGAGGGCGGTGTGTCGACACGCTCCTCTCGCAGTGGTCATTATTGCTGTCGTTGTCTTGTCGTTTGGAAGGCGACTGTGCGTGCGTGGAGGTGCTTGAGGCAAACGAAACAAAACAAGGTGTGTGTGTGTGTGTGTTGGGCCACACGGGCTGTGGACGACAAGATGGCGGCGGCTCTTCTTGTTCTTCTCTCTTTTAGTCCTCTTACCGTTAGAGGGGGAGTTGGTGGAGGTTATTGTCGCCTGTGGACATTTGCTCCTCTTTTCTGTGTGTTGTTCTTATCTTCGGTACTGTGCTTGTTTTCGGACGTTGCTGTTTGTTGAGAGTGATTATGTGTTCTGTCTGTGCTACTGCTGGAGCAGCGACTCTCGGGTCTTGCACATCTGTCCCTGTGGTGTTCATATCGCCCAAGGGTCAAGACGTAACAGTCATTTTCTGACTTCCGCGCGGTGGCGTAGAACGCTTGTGCCAGGGCGCGGAATCGTGTTGTGAGTGGTTCTATGCAGGTCTGCCGCGGGGACGTGTAAGGCCCGTCGTAGAGCGCTCTGCTTTGGACCCTTCTGTAGGCGATGCATCGTCGATCTGGCTGCACAGCCCCATACAGGGCGCGCATATTCCAGTATCGCTACGCCTGTTGCGGGGTCGAGGGAACAGGGTACAGGATGTGCATCCTGGCGTGAGCGTTTGTGCCAAGTTCCCCTATGTGACACTTGGATGTCAGGCGTGACACCGAGGTACCTCGCAGAATTTCTCCCCCCTGCAATCGTAGCAGTTGGTATGGTCTTGTTGCCGGCGGCGGCTGTGGAAGTGACGTTAAAGTAAAGTGCGGCGAGGACGACTGCAATTTTGCTTTGGACGTAGGTTTGTGTGGTGGCCCTGAAAAGGGCCGATTGTTGTGAGCCGGGCCGGCAAAGCGCGTTGCGTGCAGGGGAGCACGCAGCGCTGCTGGGCGGCGGGTCCGCGTGCCGATTGCCTGGCCTCTCTGTTTAGGCCTTCTTCTCGGTCTTCTTTGGCAGCAGGACGGCCTGGATGTTGGGCAGGACACCACCCTGTGCGATGGTGACGCCCGACAGGAGCTTGTTGAGCTCCTCGTCGTTGCGGATGGCAAGCTGCAGGTGGCGCGGGATGATGCGCGTCTTCTTGTTGTCGCGGGCCGCGTTTCCGGCCAGCTCGAGCACCTCAGCCGCGAGGTACTCCATGACGGCGGCGAGGTAGACGGGCGCCCCGGCGCCGACGCGCTCGGCGTAGTTTCCCTTGCGCAGGAGGCGGTGGATTCTGCCGACCGGGAACTGGAGCCCGGCCCTGCTGGAGCGGGACTTTGACTTGCCCTTGACTTTGCCTCCCTTTCCGCGTCCGGACATGGCGATGGGCTGTGGTGTGAAAACGAGACGAGACGAAGGACGGTGCGAGCCGCAGCGAGTCGAGCAGCGGAGTGGCGGCGCCGCACGCACGCACGCACGCACAAAAACTCTGGCTTCCTAAGCCAGGTGTAGGGGCAGTTTAAGCAGCTGGGCTGCTGTTCCTGCGGCGACATCTATTTGTTGCAGTGTGTCCGAAGAGGGTGAGCTGTCCTCACTGGGCGTCGTGTATAGGGACGCCCTTCGTTGCGACAGCAGGCTGCGAGATATTATTCTCGCAGTATATCTGGCCAACGAGTCGTCGGCCTGTGGTGGACCTGGCGGCCCAGACCACGGATTAGGCGGTTGCCAGAGTGTTCTGCATTCCTGTAGAACACCCTGGCGGTTTGCCGGAAGCGATCCCGCAGGAGGGGGATTCCAGCTTCCTCATGGAGGAGTCTCGCCGGATAGCGAGGCGGCTTGTGGAGCGCCAGTCGCAGCGCCCTATTTTGCACTCGTTGGAGCGTCGCAATGTGCGACGCTGCCGCGTTGCCCCACACCACAGCCGCGTATTCCAGTACCGGCCGGACTAGGGACAGATACATGGTGAGGCCGTGGCGTGGAGGAAGTGGCGATGAAGGGTTGAGCAGTGGGTAGAGCGCACGAAGGCGCCCCACTGCCCGCCCTCTGACGTCTCGGACGTGTGGCAGCCACGTCAGGTGCCTGTCTAACGTCACCCCGAGGTATTTGCCGGTCCGCGACCACGGGATGGGGCCCCCCATGATCGTGACCGGCGGTAGGTCCGGTGGCAGCCTCTTCCTGCTGAAGATTACAGCCTGGCTCTTGGCAGCGTTGAACTTCAAGCGCCATTTCGTGGACCATGAGCCCAGGGCGTCACATCCGAGCTGGAGGCGACGGCGCATCTCGGCCGCGTTCATGCTGCGGGTGAACAACGCCGTGTCGTCGGCGTAAAGTGCCAACTCCACGCGTGCCACCCGCGGAGCGTCGGCGGTGTACAGGGAGTACAACAGGGGGCCGAGGACCGACCCCTGCGGTACTCCCGCTCGAATCGGCCGATCGGTGGAAATGCCTCCATCCGCTCGGACGTGAAAAGTGCGCCCCGAGAGATACGAGCGCAGCAGGACTACGTGCGACGTCGGTACCCCGTGTGCAAAAAGTTTGTACACGAGGCCGTCGTGCCACACGCAGTCGAAGGCCTTGGAGACGTCGAGAAGCACCGCCCCTAGGTACTCCCGCGTCTCCAGCGCTCGCATCGCCTGCTCCACGAGGCGCAACAGCTGCTGCGTGGTAGAGTGGCCGCACCGGAAACCAAACTGCTCCTCGGGTATGAGCTGCTGTTCCGTCACATGGCGTAGCAGTCGCTCCGCGTACAACCTCTCAAACACTTTTGAGAGGGACGGGAGCAGACTGATCGGCCGGTAGTTCGCGGCCTGGCGTGGATCCTTGCCGCTCTTGGGGATGGCAACCACTTCCGCGTGTTTCCACGCGGAAGGGAAGGTCCCAGAGCGGAGGATGCTGTTAAAGATGTCCGCCAGAGATTGGTGCACCTCCGGCGGAAGCATCCTCAACAGGCGGTTAGTGACACCATCCGTGCCGCCCGCCTTCTTCGGGTTGAGTCGACGGAGCTGCAAGTCCACTTCCTCTGCTGTGATTTCCTCGATCGAGTCGTCGTCCTCCCGTGCAGCGAGGAAGACCGGCAGGCGGTCCTCCACCAGGCGGACGTGGTCGGGATCGACCGCGTCTTCAGCAGGCTGAAAGTTTGCCGCGAACGTATCCGCAAGGATGCTGGCTTTCGCATCTGGCTCGCAGACGACGTTCGCACCCGTATCGAGAGGCGGGACTCGCTGGCGACGACGAAGGAAGCGCTTGGCGGTGCTCCAAGCACTACCGTCCGTCGTAGTTAGGGTGGCCACAAGGCCCGCCCAGTCCCTATGGCGATGGTCATCGATGGCAGCCCGAATCTCACGCCTCGCCCTGTTGAGGCGGCGCTTCGTCTCGGGCAGCCGCGTAAGCTGCCACTCCCGGAAGAGGCGATTCTTGTTAGTGATCGCCTCGAGGATGTGCGGCGGGAGTTGGCGCGACATCTCACGCGGTCTTCCCGGCCGCCTGGGGGTGGCCGCCTCCGCAGCAGCCAGTGTGTGCCGCGTGAAGAAGGCCAATGCTGCATCAGCCCCTTGCACATCGGGATCGGGCGCGCCCTCAAGGCGGTCAGAGACCTCGACACGAAAGCGTGCCTCGTCTATGCCTCGGAAGTTGTGGCGGTCGGACTGCATGGTTGCACCGATGACGTCCATGTCGAAGACCACCGGGAGGTGATCGGACGACAGGGCGCATCTAACGGTGGCAGACGTGAAGTGCCCAACACCTTTGAGCACGGCGATGTCGAGCACATCTGACTGGCCGCGATGGGGGAAGACTGTGTGCTCATAAGGCCCCAGTACAATAGCGCCATGCCGTTGTGTGGCGCGAAGGAGGCGGCGGCCGCTGGCGTTGGTGAGGCGAGAGTTCCACTGCTGATGCTTGGCATTCAAGTCACCCGCAATGAAGACTCTCCCGGGCAGTGCCAGCAGGGCGTCGACGTCAGCCTCCTGAAGTACTCCCCTCGGCGGCCTATAGGCCGCAACGAAGGTGATAACCCCCGCCGTTGTGGTGACAGCCACCCCAGTGGCCTCCATTGCAGCGAGGGGCGGAAGCTGAACATCATGATGCTTCAGGGACGCCTTGATGTAGATTGCCGTCCCGCCACCGTGGGTCAACCTGTCGGTGCGGTAGCACCGATAGTTGGCCACATTCACGTGGAGTCCCGGCTTCAGGAAGGTCTCGCACACGAGGCAGATGTCAATCGCCTCGTCGCGCAAGAACTCCCTGAATTCTCCTTGTTGGGGGACCAAACTGTTTGCATTAAATGTGCAAACGGTGAGGCCATGGATATGGCGATTATCCATGGCGCGGTGGAGTTGCAACGCCGGCCTGAAGGGCCGACGTGACCGCGGTGACTAGCACCGGGAGTTGCTCGAGCAGCTGACTCAACGACCGCAAGAGCGATCGGAGCTCGGCTGCGTCGGCGGCCAAGGGGGCGGTGGGGGCCTCTGGGGCGGCCTCCACCACTGGGGCGGCCTGTTGCGGCCGATCCGAAGTAGACGGCTGCTGTGGAGCATCAGCAGTCGATCTCGGTTGCGGCACAGCACGAGGTGCCGTCCTCTGCTGCGGCAGAGTGTTGGCGGCAGTCCGTTGCGCAACGGCAGGTGTGGCCCGGCCCGCGCGCCGACGACGCCTGCGCGGGGCGGCAACTCGCGCGCTCTGCGAGGGCGCAGGGGTTGCCACCCCCACGGGCGAAGCCGTGGACGGCGCGGTCGGTTGCTGCGTCTCGCCCTCCGCCTGCGCCGAAGGTCGGGCGGTGGAGGCTGACGGGCCGCCCTTGGTGGCGGCAGCAAAGCTGGTGGACGGGTGCACCTTACGAGAGGGCGCAGCCCCTCCTCTCGGTTGATTTCGGCCCCTTTTAAAGGCCGAACAGCCTCTGTAGCTAGCGACGTGCGTGCCGCCGCAGTTGCAGCACGTCGGCTTGTCTTCCCTGGCAAGCCCACAGGACTTGCTCTCGTGCTGGCCCGCGCACTTCACGCAGCGGGGCTGCATGGAGCAGTAGCGGGAGACATGGTCGAGCCGCTGGCAGGAAAAGCACTGGGCCCTCTTGCCTTTGGCCCGGAGAGGTTCCACCGCTACCTTGACCCGGCCGACCCGCTGCACCTGAAAAATCTTCCGATTTTCCAGGTTGTCAACGAGGACAACCTGGTATAGTGGCATGTCACGGTGCGTGCGCGGGGACTTCATCAGTCCGGTAGACCGGACACCGAAGCCCATGTCCTCGAGCTCCTCGCGAAGGTAGTCCGCACCAAACTTGAGTGGAAGGTGGCGGAAAACCACCTTCAGAAGTTTGAGCGGCTCGGAGGGGTGTGTGTAGCACGGGAGGCCATCTTTACAGATGGCGTCCATCACCGCGCGGTACTCGTCGTTAGACGACACCGTGACCTTGTAGAGGTCACGGCCAGCGTTCTTGACAGCGGCGGACGGGGCCACCCTGTCCAGTTTGTGCTGGAACTCCTTGTACTCGCCAGCCCATTGGATGACGATAGGCGGCGGCTTCTTTTGGGCAGGCGCCGGGGGCGCGGCGCCATCGTCCAATGCATCTACGCTGGCGCTCGCAAACGCGTTGGCGGTCGGCAGCGGGGTCGGTTGCTGCAGCGCAGCAGCCCTGGCAGTGTGCCGCCGGGGTGGGGCAACAAAACCGTCCTCGTCCGGCTGCCGGGAGGCGGCAGGTGGACGGGTGGACCGCCGCGTTGTCTTCGTCGGTTTCTGCTTGGCGATGCTCCGGGAGGAGCCCGCGATAGTCGTCCCAGACTCTGTGGTGGAGGTGCGGGAGGCCCTAGGGGCCTTCTTCCGCGGCCTCGCTGCGTCAGATGTCTGTGAGGGAGTGTCAGAATCGTCATTTGTCATAGCCCGGCGCTTTCTGGGCGCGCGGGCAGCGTCAGGGTCAGTGTCACGACGCTCTGACTCGGCAGTTGCCTCAGCCAGATTTGCGTCGGGCAGATCGACGTCCTCCATCTCGGTGGCCACGGCTAGCGCAGCCACGGGCTCTTCTTGTGTTTCGGGGGCCAGGGGGGCAACCGGGGGCACATCGACCTCTTGAGTGGTCGAGACCAGCGGCGCAACTCCCGCCGAGGCCGCCGCCGCCGGGACCGCAAGCAAATGCGATGTAACCGGCGGGGCTCTCGGTGGCACACCCAACACCTGCTGCCTCGTGTGCGGTAGAGCGGCTGCCGTCTGTATTTTACAGAGGGCGAATATAGCCGCCTCGTCGGCCTCTCGACCAGGGTAGGGGCCCCCATGGGCGAGTTTATTCATAAGGATGAACACTCGTTCACGAGTGCGCGCGGCATGATCCGAAGAGTCAGTCCTGTCGTAGTCAGGTGTCGAAAGCCGGTTCGTCATAAGTGGGGGGCCGGATGGGGCCGCCGCCGGGAGCAACTCAGTCGCCTGAGCTGACCCCGACGAGCGGCGATCCGCCACACCCTTCGCTCGATCGTCAAACACGTCCTCTCGCCTCGACATCGCAACTCGGAGTGGTGTGTGGCGGCGCCGCCAGGGGTGGGGGTCCTTTATGCTCTCGGGTGCGGCGGCCGGTTGCGCTCGCGGCCCATTGGTCGGCGGCCGCAACGGGGCGAGCTGGTAAAGGTGCGGCGGCGGGGCGCGCTGGGTGCCACTGTGTGGGGAGACGCTGACTAGAGCGGAGCGCTTGCTACTGGTGTTGCTGCCGTACGTTCACGTTCTTGTTTGAGATGCCGCCCAAGACTAGCGGGAAGGCCGCCAAGAAGGCTGGCAAGGCTCAGAAGAACATTTCGAAGGGCGACAAGAAGAAGAAGCGCAAGAGGAAGGAGAGCTATGCCATCTACATCTACAAGGTGCTGAAGCAGGTGCACCCTGACACGGGCATCTCGTCGAAGGCGATGAGCATCATGAACAGCTTCGTGAACGACATTTTCGAGCGCATCGCGGCCGAGGCGTCCCGCCTGGCGCACTACAACAAGCGCTCGACCATCACGTCCCGCGAGATCCAGACCGCTGTGCGGCTGTTGCTGCCTGGCGAGCTGGCCAAGCACGCCGTGAGCGAGGGCACGAAGGCGGTGACCAAGTACACGAGCTCCAAGTAAGGAGGTGGCTCTGGAATGGAAGGAGAGAAGGCTCCTCCGTTGCGAGAGCGGCAAAAACGGCCCTTTTCAGGGCCACCAAATGGCCTTTGCGGGAAGGGCGGAATTGTTGTTGTTGTTGTTGTTGTTGTTTTGTGTGTGAGTGGGTGGACGGCGGCAATAGCTACCGCTTTGGTTGCGACGCGACGGGGTGGGGTGGCCGATGCGATGAATTTGATTGATGGGGGCGCGTCGCGTGTTGCGGGGTACGGCCACGGTGTGACGTGGAATGGAGGCACGTGCGCACAACTCGTTGGTGTTACCTGTCTGCGAGGTGGGGGAAGTGCGATCGGTGATGTGTCCTTTGGATGGAGGTGCCGGTTAGTTACGTGACGGATGGAAACGAAACGCGATTGTTGGGAATGTCAGTGTGTAACGACGGCCGTTTTTTCGGGTCGGTTTGCACGCCATACATGGCTAGGGTGAGATGTGTCTGTAAATGCTGCAGCGTGGAGGCGTGTGAGTGACGTTTAAATGAACGCGCATTGAGACACCAATGTGTATTGCATTGTACGGGCGACACGCACGATGATGTACCTTCCCTCCGACTCTGATTTCGATAGTCGTGTCTGACTGACTGTGTCTGCTTGTGCGTACGACGCACGCACACCGACGTCGTCATTGAAGATGCATGCACGCGTGTCCAGTCCAGTGCAGTACAGTACAGTACAGTAAGCGCGACGCTAGAAGACGACGGTCGCTTTGGCGAATGTGCGCACACGTGTTTGTGTGTGTCGGTGATGTGGTCCGATCCGTCGCCTCTGGGAAACTGTCGATCGGCGCGGTACACCGGCATCACGCAACGGTACGTCTTGAACACCCGTCATACCGTCGCGCTGAGAACGGTTACCGAAAGGTGAACCTCTGTGATCGGTCGAATGTCTGGGCAGAACGTGAGGAGAGAATGGTGGAGGAAAGGACAGAGGGGAAAAAAAAAAGTAGAGAGAGAGAGAAAAAAGAAAAAAAAACCAAACAAAACGGAGAAACGCGGTGTAGAGCAACGGAACGTTCCCGTGTCGGAGGTGTATTGTAGCCGCACTGAAATGCGTGTAACGGCGCGGCGGCAAGTGTCTGCCGTGGTGAACGTTACCTTTGACGGCTGAATTGTGTGCGTTGCGTTGCTTTGCTTTGCTTTCCCGGATGTGTATGTAACGTTCGTTGAGATGGTTCTGAGGAAGAATGTACGACAGTGCCCGTGCCGTCTATGTTCGTGTGCAAAGCCATTGTGTGTGTACGGAATGATGTCTGTAGGTGTTAGTGAACATGTTTTACCAGTGGGGGAAATGGATCGTCGATGGTTGCCGTCACGGTCGAGACAACGCACGCACGCACCCTCCCTCCCTCCCTCCCTCCCTACATGAAGGTGTCGAGAAAGTGTGTTAACTGGGGTTTGTTTGTCTTTCGTTAAAGGGAAGGGACGAGAGAGAGAGAGAGAGAGAGAGAGAGAGAGAGAGAGAGAGAGAGAGAGAGAGAGAGAGAGAAGCGAAGTGGGGATAGTGCGTTCATTTTGTGTGTGTGTTGTTTCGAGAATTGCGTCCGGGAATGGCGGTGGGCGTGCCCTGCATGTGGCCCGGAAGGCTGTTCGTTTCGCGGTAGTGTGTGGACAGGGGAGGGGCACGCGTAACGCTGCTGGCATGGCATGGCATGGCATTCGGGAGATGGGAGGGGGCAAACGAAGAAAACAAGAAGCGGGGGCTATAAAGACGGGGAGGGGCGCGGTGTGGGTGGCTTGCGCTGCGCTCGGCTGGCGCGTGCGGCGTTGTTTTTGTGCAAAAGAAGAGAAAACGAATGGGTTGCCGGGAGGGGGCCGTTGTTGTGTTGTGGTGTAGCCGCAGACGCGGCCGTCAGTGAACGTGGTGAGACCGACGGATGCGGGAGGGGCGGGGGCGGTGGTGAGAGCGGGGAAAACACTAGAAGAAGGAGAAAAACGCTGCAACCAACATAAAATGAGGCGTTTGTAACCTGCCAGCAACAAAACAACAACAAAAAAAAGGTCTATCAACATTGAATGTAAATGGAAATGGACCCAAGTGTAACCTCCCCGCACAAATAGTCGTAAGTAAGTGAGTGCGTGAATGATGATAAAAATGTGCCAGAATGTTGTTAACGTCCCTAGAAAATGAACGAACGAAGATTGATGGGAAACGCGCGATAATATGATGAATGGAAATAATGAACCATGAACATCTCAAGAGACATAATTGAAAACCCGATAAACGTTGTAAGGGCAGCGCTGGCTGACCTTCGGCCCTGTATTCTGAAACGTCCCCCTTTGAACAACAATGTATACAAAACTGCGCTTAAAGTGACGCACTATATTTTGAGCGCAACGCAATCTGACTATCAAAGATCCCTGCAAAAGAATGGCCCTGAGTAACATTAAAGTACACCTTTCGGAAATCACTTACCTCACAAAAATCGTCATTACTCGAAGTACGGCAATACAGCGAGCACCACTACTGCCAGCTAAATAAGAGATTCAAACTACGGAGGGCACTAACTACTGATAGGGATAGTTAGCAAAGTAAAGATTTTAATAGAGAACAACAAACAATGTATTTACCCTTAATATCATCACAAGTCATAATATATGTAATTTGAAAAGTCCGCCATATCTCTCCTCACATGCACCAGTGCTGGCGGCTCACCCCTAACTGCGCAACGGTACGCGCTGTTCACATCCAGCTATAGCAGGTTCATATGACAACAATGCAAACTGGCCACTGACTGCACACGGCACAGGCAGTGATTTTCACACAGAGCGCTACGTGGCATTACCAATAAAAAAAAATGTAAACAAACAGCCTACGTACAAATCAGAATAAAAAACAAAAAAAAAAAGAGCAAAAGATCGTTACGTCAATGAAAAAAAAAGGCAAAAGAGGAAACAAACTGCATCTATATGTGCTCTTAACTGTAGATACCTGTACACAGCTTCGTGCAATGAATGCCGGCTCACATTGAATTTTTTGATTGTTGGAGGAAATATTCTTTAAATGGAAATGAATGGTTTTACCTTTAAAAAAAAGTTACTTTGGAAACAAAGTATTATTGGGGCATTTTGTTGTGAAGAAAATAGTTACAATTGACATACATTATTAGATTTGCGCAATGCAGCTTCATTACCTTACCTTTTATAACAATATGCATCGTCCCGAACGGAGACCAGAGTCGCGAGAAGAGCACGCCGCCGCCCGCTCAGTACAATCGTCCACTCGCTAATACTGTCGTCGACTGACTACGACCTCTCCCGACCCGCCACATAGAGATGACAACTGTTCCTGCCGACCCGCTACGTGCCACTAGTGTCGTGTGGCGCAGACTAGCGACGATAAGAAACTCTCTGGTCAGAGATTGTGTGGTGCCTCGCCATCGCTGGTAATGAGTACATAGGTGTTTGAGCGCGCGTACCGGAACACGCAGTGCGGAGCCCAGAGACTGTGTTGTCGAGGCCGTCGACGCAGTGCATGTCGGTCGGTCGAGTGCGTGCGGGAGGGCAGAGAGGCAGCGTCGGCACGGAGATGCACGCACGGGGGCTGCGGCGTGGCGCGTTTGCGGTAGGCGCCTTTGGTGGCAACGGCCGGGACAAGCAGCGGTGTATGGTGTGGTGCGGGCCGGACAGGGGCGGCGGAGGAGGAGGAGGAGGCGGCGGCGCGACGATGGCATTGGGGCGGAAACGGGGACGGCGACGGCGGATGTTGAGAGGCGTCACGCGCGGACCGACACAGACGCACAGATAGATAGATAGGAAGAAGAAGGGGCGGCTGGTGAGTGCAATTTAGGCGGTAGACACAAGAGGTCGGCACGGCATTTGCGTGATGTGGCGTTGTGACGGGGTGTGCTCGCTTGCCTCGTTTTGTTGATGCGCGCAGGAAGATGTGCAGAGCAGCGGCGGGCGGCTCGGTTCGGTTTGGCCCGGCGGGCCGCGCTGTTGTCGCGGACGTGAGCGCCCCCTGGCGGGTGGCCGGAGGCGGCGCGGCGTGTTGGACGTGTGGCTGGCGGCAGTGCACAATTGCGAGTGGCTGGCGGTGTGGCGGTTGGCGCGTCGGGCGGCCGAGAGAGAGGAGAGGTATGTGTTTGCGGGCGCGTTTGCTGCGCGGCGTCGTGCAGGGAGGGCGGGCGCTTGTCGACTGTGTGGCGAATTGGCGGCGTTGTGCTCCGGCCGAAGGCGTCGGGGAAAGGAGAGTTGGTCGTGATGTCATGTCGCGCCGTGTCATGTCTGCGAAACGGCTGCCGAGAGGTGTGGTGGTAGCGAGCCGGTCGGTGTCAGTGCGATGGGAATGTGCGTTTGGCGGTTTCGGTGTGCTTTTTGCGGCGTGAGAGTGGGGCGGGCGGGCAGGCGTGCTGTTGTTGGTTCCTTGTGTCTTGTGTGTAGCTTGATGGCAACGTGGAAGGACGCCTGTTTCCAGCCGTGCGTGTGGTTGTCGACGTTGACTGGTTTGGGGCGTGCCGTTGCACGTGCGTGTTTGGGTCGTTGGTGTGCTTTTGGCTGGCTGGCTGGCTGGCTGGCTGGCTGGCTGGCTGGCTGGCTGGCTGGCTGGCTGTGTGTACGGTGGATAGTGCAGTAGTTGTGTCGTTGCCACGGGCGTCGGGTGCGGCTGCGCGTAGTGGCGGAAAGGTGTCGCGTGACTTTGTGAATGGAGTGGGGCGGGGAAAGGAGCAGCGTGCCGCTGCGTCGTGGCCGTTAGCCAGAGGCTGTGCTTTGATAGTTTTGTGGACGGTTCGTGCGAGGCGATTTGTTGCCTGCCCTATGTTTGTTTGTTGTTTTTGGAGACGACGACTGGTTGGTGGCGTGCGCGCGAGCGAAGTGGCGGTGTGCGTTTCCCGTGCCGACTGCCGACTGCCGACTGCCGACTGCCGACTGCCGGCTGGCGACAGGTGCGCCGTCGGTGGGGTGGGTGGCCGGCACAAGTAGAGGCGGCGGCGGCGGCGGCGGCGGCGTCGTTGCGGTGTGTTTGTGTTGTCGGCGACAGCTGTTTGTGCGGTGCGTGTGAATGGTGGTGCAAACGTGTGCTGGCGTTGAGGCTGCGACCGCGGCGTGTTGTTGGTTGATGTTGAACAGCGGCTGTGTGCGGTGGTGGTGTTGCCGCACGTGCATCCGGCCCGGCGCGGAAAGCGCAGTTGCGGCGGCCCTTCGGTGCCAGCCACGTCGCGTGAGCGGCGGGTTGCTCTGGTCGACACGTGGTGCTCTGGTTTGTTGTTTGGTGCCCTTTGGCCGGTGGGTGGTCCGTGTGTCTCGGTATCTGGTCGTGGTCGTGCTGCCCGTTTGTCGGCGTTGTCTGTGGCTTCGCTTTTGTTTTTGTTTTTGCGGCGTGCCGACGACCCGACGCGACCTTTACACCCAAAGTGTGGCGCCCGAAGGTGAACCAACGTAATCCGACCTCGGCGCTTAAGCTCTAAGCCTAAGCTGAGCGAACCGAACCTGTGTAGCGTTGCGTAGCGTGAGGTGAGGTGCGGTGAGGTCAGCCTCAGCGCCAAGTAAGCCAAGCTGTCCGGCCGTGAGGTGGGTGGGTGGGTGGGTGGGTAGGTAGGTGCGGCTGCTGCGGCCACCTGACGCCCGACGTGTGTTTGAATGCTTAACCTAAGTTTGAGGCTTAACCTAACCCAAGTGGCCTTAACCTAACCTAACCTAACCTAACCTAACCTCGGACGCCCGACGTGTGGTTTGAATGCTTAACCTAAGTTTGACGCTTAACCTAACACCGACCCTTAACCTAACCCAAGTGCCCCTAACCTAACCTAACCTAACCTAACCTTAATGTAACGTAACCTAACCTAACCTCTGACGCCTGACGTGTGTTTTGAATGCTTAACCTAACCCAAGTGCCCTTAACCCAACCCACGTCCACCGAACCTAACCGAGACGTGTGAACCTAATGTCTAACTCGTAACGCGTGATGTTGGCTGTCGTGTGTGCTGACGGCAGATTGGGTTGGTCTGTAGTTGCGGATTTCGGTTTGCCTCGGGCGAGGGGTTGGCTCGTAAGCGGCGAGGGGCGCTCCGGCGGAGCATGTTGCTTTGCAGGCGGCGCCCGTTTTTTGCGGCGGGCACAATTGAAATTGTTGGGAAACGAACGAAAGGGCTGTGAATGTTGGCGGGCGAGAGGAGGAGGACGTGGCCCGACGGCTGCGGGCCGATCGGGAAACGGTGGGAGGGCGATGGGGCGGCGGAGGTGCGTTTGCACGGCCGTCATCGCCGCACGCCTCCTCTTGTGTGGCTGTGGCGCCGGCCGCGCTGGCCGGGCTGCCGCGGCGACGGTGTGGGGCCTTTGCCGAAGGTTTGGCCATTGTGGCCGGTCGCCGGCTGGGGCTGTGGGGGCGGCATTTGGGCGTGGGCGGCGATTCTCGGCGGGCCGACCCAGGCTGTAGCGCGCGGTGGCTGCAGTTTGGCCGTGGTTTGCGGCGCTGCCGTGGCGACTGGTTGGCGACTGTGGTGTGGCTGTGTGTAGCCCCATCCTCGGTGGTTTGAAAGGCGCGGGTGGTTGTGGCGCAGGTGTGGGGCTGCTCCGCACAGGCTGTCGGACGTTGGGCGGTAGCAAGCGCGGGAGGCGCGGCGCGGCGGCGCGCAGAGTGGCGGCCGCTCTCTCGGCCGTCCGCGCCCGCCCGCGACACTGGCTGGGCCTGTGGCGCGAGGCGGCTATTCCTCTGCTGTGCGCTCCGCTCGCTGCGTGTCTCTTCTCGCTCTCGCTGCTCGCTGTGTTGTGTGTTAACGCGCGTCGTCGAAATGGCAGATCAGGCGGCTACGAACGAGACTGCTGCGGCACCCGCCGCCACCGGCACTACGAAGAAGGCAAAGTCTGCGTCGTCTGCGAAGAAGCCGCGCGCCAAGCCTGCGCACCCGCGCACCTCTGAGATGGTGACGGCCGCCATCAAGAGTCTGAAGGAGCGCGGCGGATCGTCGCTGCAGGCGATCAAGAAGTACATTGCCGCGCACTACAAGCTGGACGCGGAGAAGCTGGCGCCGTTTATCAAGAAGTACCTCAAGTCGGCCGTGGTGGCGGGCGAGCTGGTGCAGACGAAGGGGAAGGGCGCGTCCGGCTCTTTCAAGCTTGCCGGCGCCGGCGGCGGGGCGGCTGAGGGCGGCAAGGCTCGTGCTGGCGGTGCCAAGAAGAAGCGCGCCGCTCCGGCCAGCAAGGAGAAGAAGGGTGCCCGTGCGGCCGGCGCAAAGAAGGCTGGTGGCGTGAAGGCGGCGACTGGTCGGAAGGCGGGCGCCGCCAAGAAGGCGTCTGCGGCGTCGGCCGCTCCCGCCGGTGCGAAGAAGGCGGCTGCTGCCAAGCCGGCCAAGGCCAAGTCGCCGTCGAAGGCGAAGAAGGCCGCCAAGGTTCCGACGAAGAAGCCGAAGGCGCCGCGCCCGAAGAAGGCGACGACGCCGTCTAAGGCGAAGGCGTCGCCCAAGAAGAAGAAGTAGAGGAGAAGAAGAAAGGAATGGGAAAGGAAAGGAAGGGTTGGCGGTTGACTCCGTCGTCCCCACCCCCCGTCCCCGTCGTCTAGTGGCGCGCAAGAGACGCGCGGCCCAAAACGGCCCTTCTCAGGGCCATCAAAGCACGTCGGGAAGGTTTTGATTGTCGTGTTGCGGTGTGGTTGTGCCGTCTGGCGTTTCTGTATGCCCGTGTGTGGATACTGTTTGCGTGCCGTGGTGGTTGGATTGCGGGGGGTCGGTGGCGGGTGCGGGCGGCGGTAGCGGTTGCTTGTCGCCGTTTTTGGTCGCGGCCGGCCGACGGTTGGTTTGTGTCATGTTGTTTGAATACTTTGGTTTGTCTGTCTGTTTGCCTGCCTTCTCCTCGGATGTGTCTTGTCTTGGTTGTGTGTGTGTTCTTGCAACGGGGGCGGGGGACGTTGAGATGTGGAAAGGGTCGGTGGCGTTGGACGAGCCTGCGTGCCTGGCTGGCCGTTGGTGCGGGTTTTTGTTTTGTTTGTTTGTTTGTTTCGAAACGAAGCGGCGGCCGGCCAGCCACCCGTGTGGTTGACGGCGTCGGCCGATGGGTGTTGTGCGCTTTGAGCGCCGCGCCGGGGAGGGATGATGTTGATTGATTGTTGCGCGCGCCAGCAAGCTGGCAGAGGAGAGCGGCTGTGGCGGACGGACGGGAAGTGGAAGCGGTGTTTTGTCTTTGGTTCTCTGGTTGTGGGGCGAGAGGCGACCGACAAAGTTTGCTCGCGACGGAGTGATGTTAGTGGCCCTTAAAAGGGCCGTTTTGTTTGTTTGCGTGCGTGGGCGGTGCCCAGCGGCTGGCGCGGTGTTTAGGCGCGCTCGCCGCGGATGCGGCGCGCGAGCTGGATGTCCTTGGGCATGATGGTGACGCGCTTGGCGTGGATTGCGCACAGGTTGGTGTCTTCGAAGAGGCCGACGAGGTAGGCCTCGCTGGCCTCCTGCAGGGCCATGACCGCGGAGCTCTGGAAGCGCAGGTCGGTCTTGAAGTCCTGGGCGATCTCGCGCACTAGGCGCTGGAATGGCAGCTTGCGGATGAGCAGCTCTGTGCTCTTCTGGTAGCGCCTGATTTCTCGCAGGGCGACGGTGCCCGGCCTGTAGCGGTGGGGCTTCTTGACGCCGCCGGTGGCGGGCGCGCTCTTCCTCGCCGCCTTGGTGGCGAGCTGTTTGCGCGGCGCCTTTCCGCCGGTGGACTTGCGGGCCGTTTGCTTTGTGCGGGCCATAGCGGTAGCGGAGCGGCGTGGAGGCGAGCGAGGTGCTGCGTCGGGTGCTGCCTTGACGACACGGGCGCGCGCCAGCCACCGTGGTGCGCTTATATGCCCTCGGTTGCGCGTGGTGGGGGGAGGGCGGGCCAGAGTCTATATAGGGGGGCTGGCGCGTGCGCTGGGCGCAGACCGTAGCCGACTCGCTAGCGCCGGGTGAGGAGCCAGCCGCTGCAGCAGACGTTTTGCTTGCCTGAGCTTTTTTGAGGATTTAGAAGAGATGACTGGCCGCGGCAAGGGAGGAAAGGGGCTCGGCAAGGGTGGCGCCAAGCGGCACCGCAAGGTGTTGCGCGACAACATCCAGGGCATCACGAAGCCCGCGATCCGCCGCCTGGCTCGCAGGGGCGGCGTGAAGCGCATCTCTGGTCTGATCTACGAGGAGACCCGCGGAGTGCTGAAGGTGTTCCTGGAGAACGTGATCCGCGACGCGGTGACGTACACTGAGCACGCCAAGCGCAAGACTGTGACGGCCATGGACGTGGTGTACGCCCTGAAGAGGCAGGGGCGCACCCTGTACGGTTTCGGCGGTTAGGCGCGTCGCAGCCGGTGTGCTGTGCCGCGTTGGCCTTCCCGCGGCCGTGGGAGAGACGAAAACGGCCCTTTTCAGGGCCACCACACTGTTCGGAAATTGAAAAGTGCGAAAGAGTCTGTGTTGTTGCTGCGTGTGTTGCCTGCCTGCCTGCCTTCTTTCTTTCATTCTTCATTTCGTTTTCGTTTGACTGACGTGACGTGACTGGGAGAAAGGAAAGGAAGCGGGTCTTGCGGCTGTGTGTGCGAGAGAGGGCGTTTTGTGTTTGCTTTGTTTATCGATCGATGGAGATGCCGGGCTGTGTGTTGTTGTTGTTGTTGTTGTGCGAGAGGCGGTGAATATTTGCGCGGTTTGGCTGTGTGTGTTTGCGGCGGCGTTGGAGTTGCCGAGGCAAGGCGTGCCGATAGGCGGCCGGATCAGCTGTTTCGTTTGTTTGGGGCGCGCGGGAGTGGAGGGCGGTGTGTCGACACGCTCCTCTCGCAGTGGTCATTATTGCTGTCGTTGTCTTGTCGTTTGGAAGGCGACTGTGCGTGCGTGGAGGTGCTTGAGGCAAACGAAACAAAACAAGGTGTGTGTGTGTGTGTGTTGGGCCACACGGGCTGTGGACGACAAGATGGCGGCGGCTCTTCTTGTTCTTCTCTCTTTTAGTCCTCTTACCGTTAGAGGGGGAGTTGGTGGAGGTTATTGTCGCCTGTGGACATTTGCTCCTCTTTTCTGTGTGTTGTTCTTATCTTCGGTACTGTGCTTGTTTTCGGACGTTGCTGTTTGTTGAGAGTGATTATGTGTTCTGTCTGTGCTACTGCTGGAGCAGCGACTCTCGGGTCTTGCACATCTGTCCCTGTGGTGTTCATATCGCCCAAGGGTCAAGACGTAACAGTCATTTTCTGACTTCCGCGCGGTGGCGTAGAACGCTTGTGCCAGGGCGCGGAATCGTGTTGTGAGTGGTTCTATGCAGGTCTGCCGCGGGGACGTGTAAGGCCCGTCGTAGAGCGCTCTGCTTTGGACCCTTCTGTAGGCGATGCATCGTCGATCTGGCTGCACAGCCCCATACAGGGCGCGCATATTCCAGTATCGCTACGCCTGTTGCGGGGTCGAGGGAACAGGGTACAGGATGTGCATCCTGGCGTGAGCGTTTGTGCCAAGTTCCCCTATGTGACACTTGGATGTCAGGCGTGACACCGAGGTACCTCGCAGAATTTCTCCCCCCTGCAATCGTAGCAGTTGGTATGGTCTTGTTGCCGGCGGCGGCTGTGGAAGTGACGTTAAAGTAAAGTGCGGCGAGGACGACTGCAATTTTGCTTTGGACGTAGGTTTGTGTGGTGGCCCTGAAAAGGGCCGATTGTTGTGAGCCGGGCCGGCAAAGCGCGTTGCGTGCAGGGGAGCACGCAGCGCTGCTGGGCGGCGGGTCCGCGTGCCGATTGCCTGGCCTCTCTGTTTAGGCCTTCTTCTCGGTCTTCTTTGGCAGCAGGACGGCCTGGATGTTGGGCAGGACACCACCCTGTGCGATGGTGACGCCCGACAGGAGCTTGTTGAGCTCCTCGTCGTTGCGGATGGCAAGCTGCAGGTGGCGCGGGATGATGCGCGTCTTCTTGTTGTCGCGGGCCGCGTTTCCGGCCAGCTCGAGCACCTCAGCCGCGAGGTACTCCATGACGGCGGCGAGGTAGACGGGCGCCCCGGCGCCGACGCGCTCGGCGTAGTTTCCCTTGCGCAGGAGGCGGTGGATTCTGCCGACCGGGAACTGGAGCCCGGCCCTGCTGGAGCGGGACTTTGACTTGCCCTTGACTTTGCCTCCCTTTCCGCGTCCGGACATGGCGATGGGCTGTGGTGTGAAAACGAGACGAGACGAAGGACGGTGCGAGCCGCAGCGAGTCGAGCAGCGGAGTGGCGGCGCCGCCAGGGGTGGGGGTCCTTTATGCTCTCGGGTGCGGCGGCCGGTTGCGCTCGCGGCCCATTGGTCGGCGGCCGCAACGGGGCGAGCTGGTAAAGGTGCGGCGGCGGGGCGCGCTGGGTGCCACTGTGTGGGGAGACGCTGACTAGAGCGGAGCGCTTGCTACTGGTGTTGCTGCCGTACGTTCACGTTCTTGTTTGAGATGCCGCCCAAGACTAGCGGGAAGGCCGCCAAGAAGGCTGGCAAGGCTCAGAAGAACATTTCGAAGGGCGACAAGAAGAAGAAGCGCAAGAGGAAGGAGAGCTATGCCATCTACATCTACAAGGTGCTGAAGCAGGTGCACCCTGACACGGGCATCTCGTCGAAGGCGATGAGCATCATGAACAGCTTCGTGAACGACATTTTCGAGCGCATCGCGGCCGAGGCGTCCCGCCTGGCGCACTACAACAAGCGCTCGACCATCACGTCCCGCGAGATCCAGACCGCTGTGCGGCTGTTGCTGCCTGGCGAGCTGGCCAAGCACGCCGTGAGCGAGGGCACGAAGGCGGTGACCAAGTACACGAGCTCCAAGTAAGGAGGTGGCTCTGGAATGGAAGGAGAGAAGGCTCCTCCGTTGCGAGAGCGGCAAAAACGGCCCTTTTCAGGGCCACCAAATGGCCTTTGCGGGAAGGGCGGAATTGTTGTTGTTGTTGTTGTTGTTGTTTTGTGTGTGAGTGGGTGGACGGCGGCAATAGCTACCGCTTTGGTTGCGACGCGACGGGGTGGGGTGGCCGATGCGATGAATTTGATTGATGGGGGCGCGTCGCGTGTTGCGGGGTACGGCCACGGTGTGACGTGGAATGGAGGCACGTGCGCACAACTCGTTGGTGTTACCTGTCTGCGAGGTGGGGGAAGTGCGATCGGTGATGTGTCCTTTGGATGGAGGTGCCGGTTAGTTACGTGACGGATGGAAACGAAACGCGATTGTTGGGAATGTCAGTGTGTAACGACGGCCGTTTTTTCGGGTCGGTTTGCACGCCATACATGGCTAGGGTGAGATGTGTCTGTAAATGCTGCAGCGTGGAGGCGTGTGAGTGACGTTTAAATGAACGCGCATTGAGACACCAATGTGTATTGCATTGTACGGGCGACACGCACGATGATGTACCTTCCCTCCGACTCTGATTTCGATAGTCGTGTCTGACTGACTGTGTCTGCTTGTGCGTACGACGCACGCACACCGACGTCGTCATTGAAGATGCATGCACGCGTGTCCAGTCCAGTGCAGTACAGTACAGTACAGTAAGCGCGACGCTAGAAGACGACGGTCGCTTTGGCGAATGTGCGCACACGTGTTTGTGTGTGTCGGTGATGTGGTCCGATCCGTCGCCTCTGGGAAACTGTCGATCGGCGCGGTACACCGGCATCACGCAACGGTACGTCTTGAACACCCGTCATACCGTCGCGCTGAGAACGGTTACCGAAAGGTGAACCTCTGTGATCGGTCGAATGTCTGGGCAGAACGTGAGGAGAGAATGGTGGAGGAAAGGACAGAGGGGAAAAAAAAAAGTAGAGAGAGAGAGAAAAAAGAAAAAAAAACCAAACAAAACGGAGAAACGCGGTGTAGAGCAACGGAACGTTCCCGTGTCGGAGGTGTATTGTAGCCGCACTGAAATGCGTGTAACGGCGCGGCGGCAAGTGTCTGCCGTGGTGAACGTTACCTTTGACGGCTGAATTGTGTGCGTTGCGTTGCTTTGCTTTGCTTTCCCGGATGTGTATGTAACGTTCGTTGAGATGGTTCTGAGGAAGAATGTACGACAGTGCCCGTGCCGTCTATGTTCGTGTGCAAAGCCATTGTGTGTGTACGGAATGATGTCTGTAGGTGTTAGTGAACATGTTTACCAGTGGGGGAAATGGATCGTCGATGGTTGCCGTCACGGTCGAGACAACGCACGCACGCACCCTCCCTCCCTCCCTCCTCCCTACATGAAGGTGTCGAGAAAGTGTGTTAACTGGGGTTTGTTTGTCTTTCGTTAAAGGGAAGGGACGAGAGAGAGAGAGAGAGAGAGAGAGAGAGAGAGAGAGAGAGAGAGAGAGAGAGAGAGAGAGAAGCGAAGTGGGGATAGTGCGTTCATTTTGTGTGTGTGTTGTTTCGAGAATTGCGTCCGGGAATGGCGGTGGGCGTGCCCTGCATGTGGCCCGGAAGGCTGTTCGTTTCGCGGTAGTGTGTGGACAGGGGAGGGGCACGCGTAACGCTGCTGGCATGGCATGGCATGGCATTCGGGAGATGGGAGGGGGCAAACGAAGAAAACAAGAAGCGGGGGCTATAAAGACGGGGAGGGGCGCGGTGTGGGTGGCTTGCGCTGCGCTCGGCTGGCGCGTGCGGCGTTGTTTTTGTGCAAAAGAAGAGAAAACGAATGGGTTGCCGGGAGGGGGCCGTTGTTGTGTTGTGGTGTAGCCGCAGACGCGGCCGTCAGTGAACGTGGTGAGACCGACGGATGCGGGAGGGGCGGGGGCGGTGGTGAGAGCGGGGAAAACACTAGAAGAAGGAGAAAAACGCTGCAACCAACATAAAATGAGGCGTTTGTAACCTGCCAGCAACAAAACAAACAACAAAAAAAAGGTCTATCAACATTGAATGTAAATGGAAATGGACCCAAGTGTAACCTCCCCGCACAAATAGTCGTAAGTAAGTGAGTGCGTGAATGATGATAAAAATGTGCCAGAATGTTGTTAACGTCCCTAGAAAATGAACGAACGAAGATTGATGGGAAACGCGCGATAATATGATGAATGGAAATAATGAACCATGAACATCTCAAGAGACATAATTGAAAACCCGATAAACGTTGTAAGGGCAGCGCTGGCTGACCTTCGGCCCTGTATTCTGAAACGTCCCCCTTTGAACAACAATGTATACAAAACTGCGCTTAAAGTGACGCACTATATTTTGAGCGCAACGCAATCTGACTATCAAAGATCCCTGCAAAAGAATGGCCCTGAGTAACATTAAAGTACACCTTTCGGAAATCACTTACCTCACAAAAATCGTCATTACTCGAAGTACGGCAATACAGCGAGCACCACTACTGCCAGCTAAATAAGAGATTCAAACTACGGAGGGCACTAACTACTGATAGGGATAGTTAGCAAAGTAAAGATTTTAATAGAGAACAACAAACAATGTATTTAC
>NC_064634.1:456858527-456949507 GCF_023864275.1 Schistocerca cancellata | reverse complement strand
TTGAGGTACTTCTTGATAAACGGCGCCAGCTTCTCCGCGTCCCAGCTTGTAGTGCGCGGCAATGTACTTCTTGATCGCCTGCAGCGACGATCCGCCGCGCTCCTTCAGACTCTTGATGGCGGCCGTCACCATCTCAGAGGTGCGCGGGGTGCGCAGGCTTGGCGCGCGGCTTCTTCGCAGACGACGCAGACTTTGCCTTCTTCGTAGTGCCGGTGGCGGCGGGTGCCGCAGCAGTCCTCGTTCGTAGCCGCCTGATCTGCCATTTCGACGACGCGCGTTAACACACAACACAGCGAGCAGCGAGAGCGAGAAGAGACACGCAGCGAGCGGAGCGCACAGCAGAGGAATAGCCGCCTCGCGCCACAGGCCCAGCCAGTGTCGCGGGCGGGGCGCGGACGGCCGAGAGAGCGGCCGCCACTCTGCGCGCCGCCGCGCCGCGCCTCCCGCGCTTGCTACCGCCCAACGTCCGACAGCCTGTGCGGAGCAGCCCCACACCTGCGCCACAACCACCCGCGCCTTTCAAACCACCGAGGATGGGGCTACACACAGCCACACCACAGTCGCCAACCAGTCGCCACGGCAGCGCCGCAAACCACGGCCAAACTGCAGCCACCGCGCGCTACAGCCTGGGTCGGCCCGCCGAGAATCGCCGCCCACGCCCAAATGCCGCCCCCACAGCCCCAGCCGGCGACCGGCCACAATGGCCAAACCTTCGGCAAAGGCCCCACACCGTCGCCGCGGCAGCCCGGCCAGCGCGGCCGGCGCCACAGCCACACAAGAGGAGGCGTGCGGCGATGACGGCCGTGCAAACGCACCTCCGCCGCCCCATCGCCCTCCCACCGTTTCCCGATCGGCCCGCAGCCGTCGGGCCACGTCCTCCTCCTCTCGCCCGCCAACATTCACAGCCCTTTCGTTCGTTTCCCAACAATTTCAATTGTGCCCGCCGCAAAAAACGGGCGCCGCCTGCAAAGCAACATGCTCCGCCGGAGCGCCCCTCGCCGCTTACGAGCCAACCCCTCGCCCGAGGCAAACCGAAATCCGCAACTACAGACCAACCCAATCTGCCGTCAGCACACACGACAGCCAACATCACGCGTTACGAGTTAGACATTAGGTTCACACGTCTCGGTTAGGTTCGGTGGACGTGGGTTGGGTTAAGGGCACTTGGGTTAGGTTAAGCATTCAAAACACACGTCAGGCGTCAGAGGTTAGGTTAGGTTACGTTACATTAAGGTTAGGTTAGGTTAGGTTAGGTTAGGGGCACTTGGGTTAGGTTAAGGGTCGGTGTTAGGTTAAGCGTCAAACTTAGGTTAAGCATTCAAACCACACGTCGGGCGTCCGAGGTTAGGTTAGGTTAGGTTAGGTTAGGTTAAGGCCACTTGGGTTAGGTTAAGCCTCAAACTTAGGTTAAGCATTCAAACACACGTCGGGCGTCAGGTGGCCGCAGCAGCCGCACCTACCTACCCACCCACCCACCCACCCACCTCACGGCCGGACAGCTTGGCTTACTTGGCGCTGAGGCTGACCTCACCGCACCTCACCTCACGCTACGCAACGCTACACAGGTTCGGTTCGCTCAGCTTAGGCTTAGAGCTTAAGCGCCGAGGTCGGATTACGTTGGTTCACCTTCGGGCGCCACACTTTGGGTGTAAAGGTCGCGTCGGGTCGTCGGCACGCCGCAAAAACAAAAACAAAAGCGAAGCCACAGACAACGCCGACAAACGGGCAGCACGACCACGACCAGATACCGAGACACACGGACCACCCACCGGCCAAAGGGCACCAAACAACAAACCAGAGCACCACGTGTCGACCAGAGCAACCCGCCGCTCACGCGACGTGGCTGGCACCGAAGGGCCGCCGCAACTGCGCTTTCCGCGCCGGGCCGGATGCACGTGCGGCAACACCACCACCGCACACAGCCGCTGTTCAACATCAACCAACAACACGCCGCGGTCGCAGCCTCAACGCCAGCACACGTTTGCACCACCATTCACACGCACCGCACAAACAGCTGTCGCCGACAACACAAACACACCGCAACGACGCCGCCGCCGCCGCCGCCGCCGCCTCTACTTGTGCCGGCCACCCACCCCACCGACGGCGCACCTGTCGCCAGCCGGCAGTCGGCAGTCGGCAGTCGGCAGTCGGCAGTCGGCACGGGAAACGCACACCGCCACTTCGCTCGCGCGCACGCCACCAACCAGTCGTCGTCTCCAAAAACAACAAACAAACATAGGGCAGGCAACAAATCGCCTCGCACGAACCGTCCACAAAACTATCAAAGCACAGCCTCTGGCTAACGGCCACGACGCAGCGGCACGCTGCTCCTTTCCCCGCCCCACTCCATTCACAAAGTCACGCGACACCTTTCCGCCACTACGCGCAGCCGCACCCGACGCCCGTGGCAACGACACAACTACTGCACTATCCACCGTACACACAGCCAGCCAGCCAGCCAGCCAGCCAGCCAGCCAGCCAGCCAGCCAGCCAGCCAAAAGCACACCAACGACCCAAACACGCACGTGCAACGGCACGCCCCAAACCAGTCAACGTCGACAACCACACGCACGGCTGGAAACAGGCGTCCTTCCACGTTGCCATCAAGCTACACACAAGACACAAGGAACCAACAACAGCACGCCTGCCCGCCCGCCCCACTCTCACGCCGCAAAAAGCACACCGAAACCGCCAAACGCACATTCCCATCGCACTGACACCGACCGGCTCGCTACCACCACACCTCTCGGCAGCCGTTTCGCAGACATGACACGGCGCGACATGACATCACGACCAACTCTCCTTTCCCCGACGCCTTCGGCCGGAGCACAACGCCGCCAATTCGCCACACAGTCGACAAGCGCCCGCCCTCCCTGCACGACGCCGCGCAGCAAACGCGCCCGCAAACACATACCTCTCCTCTCTCTCGGCCGCCCGACGCGCCAACCGCCACACCGCCAGCCACTCGCAATTGTGCACTGCCGCCAGCCACACGTCCAACACGCCGCGCCGCCTCCGGCCACCCGCCAGGGGGCGCTCACGTCCGCGACAACAGCGCGGCCCGCCGGGCCAAACCGAACCGAGCCGCCCGCCGCTGCTCTGCACATCTTCCTGCGCGCATCAACAAAACGAGGCAAGCGAGCACACCCCGTCACAACGCCACATCACGCAAATGCCGTGCCGACCTCTTGTGTCTACCGCCTAAATTGCACTCACCAGCCGCCCCTTCTTCTTCCCCTATCTATCTATCTGTGCGTCTTGTCGGTCCGCGCGTGACGCCTCTCAACATCCGCCGTCGCCGTCCCCGTTTCCGCCCCAATGCCATCGTCGCGCCGCCGCCTCCTCCTCCTCCTCCGCCGCCCCTGTCCGGCCCGCACCACACCATACACCGCTGCTTGTCCCGGCCGTTGCCACCAAAGGCGCCTACCGCAAACGCGCCACGCCGCAGCCCCCGTGCGTGCATCTCCGTGCCGACGCTGCCTCTCTGCCCTCCCGCACGCACTCGACCGACCGACATGCACTGCGTCGACGGCCTCGACAACACAGTCTCTGGGCTCCGCACTGCGTGTTCCGGTACGCGCGCTCAAACACCTATGTACTCATTACCAGCGATGGCGAGGCACCACACAATCTCTGACCAGAGAGTTTCTTATCGTCGCTAGTCTGCGCCACACGACACTAGTGGCACGTAGCGGGTCGGCAGGAACAGTTGTCATCTCTATGTGGCGGGGTCGGGGAGAGGTCGTAGTCAGTCGACGACAGTATTAGCGAGTGGACGATTGTACTGAGCGGGCGGCGGCGTGCTCTTCTCGCGACTCTGGTCTCCGTTCGGGACGATGCATATTGTTATAAAAGGTAAGGTAATGAAGCTGCATTGCGCAAATCTAATAATGTATGTCAATTGTAACTATTTTCTTCACAACAAAATGCCCCAATAATACTTTGTTTCCAAAGTAACTTTTTTTTAAAGGTAAAACCATTCATTTCCATTTAAAGAATATTTCCTCCAACAATCAAAAAATTCAATGTGAGCCGGCATTCATTGCACGAAGCTGTGTACAGGTATCTACAGTTAAGAGCACATATAGATGCAGTTTGTTTCCTCTTTTGCCTTTTTTTTTCATTGACGTAACGATCTTTTGCTCTTTTTTTTTTTGTTTTTTATTCTGATTTGTACGTAGGCTGTTTGTTTACATTTTTTTTTATTGGTAATGCCACGTAGCGCTCTGTGTGAAAATCACTGCCTGTGCCGTGTGCAGTCAGTGGCCAGTTTGCATTGTTGTCATATGAACCTGCTATAGCTGGATGTGAACAGCGCGTACCGTTGCGCAGTTAGGGGTGAGCCGCCAGCACTGGTGCATGTGAGGAGAGATATGGCGGACTTTTCAAATTACATATATTATGACTTGTGATGATATTAAGGGTAAATACATTGTTTGTTGTTCTCTATTAAAATCTTTACTTTGCTAACTATCCCTATCAGTAGTTAGTGCCCTCCGTAGTTTGAATCTCTTATTTAGCTGGCAGTAGTGGTGCTCGCTGTATTGCCGTACTTCGAGTAATGACGATTTTTGTGAGGTAAGTGATTTCCGAAAGGTGTACTTTAATGTTACTCAGGGCCATTCTTTTGCAGGGATCTTTGATAGTCAGATTGCGTTGCGCTCAAAATATAGTGCGTCACTTTAAGCGCAGTTTTGTATACATTGTTGTTCAAAGGGGGGACGTTTCAGAATACAGGGCCGAAGGTCAGCCAGCGCTGCCCTTACAACGTTTATCGGGTTTTCAATTATGTCTCTTGAGATGTTCATGGTTCATTATTTCCATTCATCATATTATCGCGCGTTTCCCATCAATCTTCGTTCGTTCATTTTCTAGGGACGTTAACAACATTCTGGCACATTTTTATCATCATTCACGCACTCACTTACTTACGACTATTTGTGCGGGGAGGTTACACTTGGGTCCATTTCCATTTACATTCAATGTTGATAGACCTTTTTTTTGTTGTTGTTTTGTTGCTGGCAGGTTACAAACGCCTCATTTTATGTTGGTTGCAGCGTTTTTCTCCTTCTTCTAGTGTTTTCCCCGCTCTCACCACCGCCCCCGCCCCTCCCGCATCCGTCGGTCTCACCACGTTCACTGACGGCCGCGTCTGCGGCTACACCACAACACAACAACGGCCCCCTCCCGGCAACCCATTCGTTTTCTCTTCTTTTGCACAAAAACAACGCCGCACGCGCCAGCCGAGCGCAGCGCAAGCCACCCACACCGCGCCCCTCCCCGTCTTTATAGCCCCCGCTTCTTGTTTTCTTCGTTTGCCCCCTCCCATCTCCCGAATGCCATGCCATGCCATGCCAGCAGCGTTACGCGTGCCCCTCCCCTGTCCACACACTACCGCGAAACGAACAGCCTTCCGGGCCACATGCAGGGCACGCCCACCGCCATTCCCGGACGCAATTCTCGAAACAACACACACACAAAATGAACGCACTATCCCCACTTCGCTTCTCTCTCTCTCTCTCTCTCTCTCTCTCTCTCTCTCTCTCTCTCTCTCTCTCTCTCTCGTCCCTTCCCTTTAACGAAAGACAAACAAACCCCAGTTAACACACTTTCTCGACACCTTCATGTAGGGAGGGAGGGAGGGAGGGAGGGTGCGTGCGTGCGTTGTCTCGACCGTGACGGCAACCATCGACGATCCATTTCCCCCACTGGTAAAACATGTTCACTAACACCTACAGACATCATTCCGTACACACACAATGGCTTTGCACACGAACATAGACGGCACGGGCACTGTCGTACATTCTTCCTCAGAACCATCTCAACGAACGTTACATACACATCCGGGAAAGCAAAGCAAAGCAACGCAACGCACACAATTCAGCCGTCAAAGGTAACGTTCACCACGGCAGACACTTGCCGCCGCGCCGTTACACGCATTTCAGTGCGGCTACAATACACCTCCGACACGGGAACGTTCCGTTGCTCTACACCGCGTTTCTCCGTTTTGTTTGGTTTTTTTTTCTTTTTTCTCTCTCTCTCTACTTTTTTTTTTCCCCTCTGTCCTTTCCTCCACCATTCTCTCCTCACGTTCTGCCCAGACATTCGACCGATCACAGAGGTTCACCTTTCGGTAACCGTTCTCAGCGCGACGGTATGACGGGTGTTCAAGACGTACCGTTGCGTGATGCCGGTGTACCGCGCCGATCGACAGTTTCCCAGAGGCGACGGATCGGACCACATCACCGACACACACAAACACGTGTGCGCACATTCGCCAAAGCGACCGTCGTCTTCTAGCGTCGCGCTTACTGTACTGTACTGTACTGCACTGGACTGGACACGCGTGCATGCATCTTCAATGACGACGTCGGTGTGCGTGCGTCGTACGCACAAGCAGACACAGTCAGTCAGACACGACTATCGAAATCAGAGTCGGAGGGAAGGTACATCATCGTGCGTGTCGCCCGTACAATGCAATACACATTGGTGTCTCAATGCGCGTTCATTTAAACGTCACTCACACGCCTCCACGCTGCAGCATTTACAGACACATCTCACCCTAGCCATGTATGGCGTGCAAACCGACCCGAAAAAACGGCCGTCGTTACACACTGACATTCCCAACAATCGCGTTTCGTTTCCATCCGTCACGTAACTAACCGGCACCTCCATCCAAAGGACACATCACCGATCGCACTTCCCCCACCTCGCAGACAGGTAACACCAACGAGTTGTGCGCACGTGCCTCCATTCCACGTCACACCGTGGCCGTACCCCGCAACACGCGACGCGCCCCCATCAATCAAATTCATCGCATCGGCCACCCCACCCCGTCGCGTCGCAACCAAAGCGGTAGCTATTGCCGCCGTCCACCCACTCACACACAAAACAACAACAACAACAACAACAACAATTCCGCCCTTCCCGCAAAGGCCATTTGGTGGCCCTGAAAAGGGCCGTTTTTGCCGCTCTCGCAACGGAGGAGCCTTCTCTCCTTCCATTCCAGAGCCACCTCCTTACTTGGAGCTCGTGTACTTGGTCACCGCCTTCGTGCCCTCGCTCACGGCGTGCTTGGCCAGCTCGCCAGGCAGCAACAGCCGCACAGCGGTCTGGATCTCGCGGGACGTGATGGTCGAGCGCTTGTTGTAGTGCGCCAGGCGGGACGCCTCGGCCGCGATGCGCTCGAAAATGTCGTTCACGAAGCTGTTCATGATGCTCATCGCCTTCGACGAGATGCCCGTGTCAGGGTGCACCTGCTTCAGCACCTTGTAGATGTAGATGGCATAGCTCTCCTTCCTCTTGCGCTTCTTCTTCTTGTCGCCCTTCGAAATGTTCTTCTGAGCCTTGCCAGCCTTCTTGGCGGCCTTCCCGCTAGTCTTGGGCGGCATCTCAAACAAGAACGTGAACGTACGGCAGCAACACCAGTAGCAAGCGCTCCGCTCTAGTCAGCGTCTCCCCACACAGTGGCACCCAGCGCGCCCCGCCGCCGCACCTTTACCAGCTCGCCCCGTTGCGGCCGCCGACCAATGGGCCGCGAGCGCAACCGGCCGCCGCACCCGAGAGCATAAAGGACCCCCACCCCTGGCGGCGCCGCCACTCCGCTGCTCGACTCGCTGCGGCTCGCACCGTCCTTCGTCTCGTCTCGTTTTCACACCACAGCCCATCGCCATGTCCGGACGCGGAAAGGGAGGCAAAGTCAAGGGCAAGTCAAAGTCCCGCTCCAGCAGGGCCGGGCTCCAGTTCCCGGTCGGCAGAATCCACCGCCTCCTGCGCAAGGGAAACTACGCCGAGCGCGTCGGCGCCGGGGCGCCCGTCTACCTCGCCGCCGTCATGGAGTACCTCGCGGCTGAGGTGCTCGAGCTGGCCGGAAACGCGGCCCGCGACAACAAGAAGACGCGCATCATCCCGCGCCACCTGCAGCTTGCCATCCGCAACGACGAGGAGCTCAACAAGCTCCTGTCGGGCGTCACCATCGCACAGGGTGGTGTCCTGCCCAACATCCAGGCCGTCCTGCTGCCAAAGAAGACCGAGAAGAAGGCCTAAACAGAGAGGCCAGGCAATCGGCACGCGGACCCGCCGCCCAGCAGCGCTGCGTGCTCCCCTGCACGCAACGCGCTTTGCCGGCCCGGCTCACAACAATCGGCCCTTTTCAGGGCCACCACACAAACCTACGTCCAAAGCAAAATTGCAGTCGTCCTCGCCGCACTTTACTTTAACGTCACTTCCACAGCCGCCGCCGGCAACAAGACCATACCAACTGCTACGATTGCAGGGGGGAGAAATTCTGCGAGGTACCTCGGTGTCACGCCTGACATCCAAGTGTCACATAGGGGAACTTGGCACAAACGCTCACGCCAGGATGCACATCCTGTACCCTGTTCCCTCGACCCCGCAACAGGCGTAGCGATACTGGAATATGCGCGCCCTGTATGGGGCTGTGCAGCCAGATCGACGATGCATCGCCTACAGAAGGGTCCAAAGCAGAGCGCTCTACGACGGGCCTTACACGTCCCCGCGGCAGACCTGCATAGAACCACTCACAACACGATTCCGCGCCCTGGCACAAGCGTTCTACGCCACCGCGCGGAAGTCAGAAAATGACTGTTACGTCTTGACCCTTGGGCGATATGAACACCACAGGGACAGATGTGCAAGACCCGAGAGTCGCTGCTCCAGCAGTAGCACAGACAGAACACATAATCACTCTCAACAAACAGCAACGTCCGAAAACAAGCACAGTACCGAAGATAAGAACAACACACAGAAAAGAGGAGCAAATGTCCACAGGCGACAATAACCTCCACCAACTCCCCCTCTAACGGTAAGAGGACTAAAAGAGAGAAGAACAAGAAGAGCCGCCGCCATCTTGTCGTCCACAGCCCGTGTGGCCCAACACACACACACACACACCTTGTTTTGTTTCGTTTGCCTCAAGCACCTCCACGCACGCACAGTCGCCTTCCAAACGACAAGACAACGACAGCAATAATGACCACTGCGAGAGGAGCGTGTCGACACACCGCCCTCCACTCCCGCGCGCCCCAAACAAACGAAACAGCTGATCCGGCCGCCTATCGGCACGCCTTGCCTCGGCAACTCCAACGCCGCCGCAAACACACACAGCCAAACCGCGCAAATATTCACCGCCTCTCGCACAACAACAACAACAACAACACACAGCCCGGCATCTCCATCGATCGATAAACAAAGCAAACACAAAACGCCCTCTCTCGCACACACAGCCGCAAGACCCGCTTCCTTTCCTTTCTCCCAGTCACGTCACGTCAGTCAAACGAAAACGAAATGAAGAATGAAAGAAAGAAGGCAGGCAGGCAGGCAACACACGCAGCAACAACACAGACTCTTTCGCACTTTTCAATTTCCGAACAGTGTGGTGGCCCTGAAAAGGGCCGTTTTCGTCTCTCCCACGGCCGCGGGAAGGCCAACGCGGCACAGCACACCGGCTGCGACGCGCCTAACCGCCGAAACCGTACAGGGTGCGCCCCTGCCTCTTCAGGGCGTACACCACGTCCATGGCCGTCACAGTCTTGCGCTTGGCGTGCTCAGTGTACGTCACCGCGTCGCGGATCACGTTCTCCAGGAACACCTTCAGCACTCCGCGGGTCTCCTCGTAGATCAGACCAGAGATGCGCTTCACGCCGCCCCTGCGAGCCAGGCGGCGGATCGCGGGCTTCGTGATGCCCTGGATGTTGTCGCGCAACACCTTGCGGTGCCGCTTGGCGCCACCCTTGCCGAG
Organism: Schistocerca cancellata; assembly: GCF_023864275.1. Taxonomy (NCBI): domain Eukaryota; kingdom Metazoa; phylum Arthropoda; class Insecta; order Orthoptera; family Acrididae; genus Schistocerca; species Schistocerca cancellata. The sequence continues at coordinate 456,939,747 of NC_064634.1, read as the reverse complement.
CCCCTTTCCTCCCTTGCCGCGGCCAGTCATCTCTTCTAAATCCTCAAAAAAGCTCAGGCAAGCAAAACGTCTGCTGCAGCGGCTGGCTCCTCACCCGGCGCTAGCGAGTCGGCTACGGTCTGCGCCCAGCGCAACTCCGCAACTCCTTTACTGTCGTGCCTACCTGTGGCACGTGTGTGTGTGCAGGGTAAGCACTTGTGTGCTGTTCCTGCAGAACCTGAAATAAAAGTTTTTGATAAGACTACCTAACCGTTGTTGGGGTCCTCTCGGTGTTTATCTCGTGGGTCCTGGTGTTGTTGGGGAGGGGTTATTCCCGCAACAGGTCCGGCCAACGGGTAGTTGGTCGGTGATGTAGCTGCTGGCCCAAGCCCTGAATGAGCCGATTGCGGGATTGACCCGCTTTTTGGTAAAACTGACGTGCTAGGACACGGAATCTGTCCTGCAACATCAGGATACCCGTATCTTCGTGGAGGAAGGTGGTGGGGTAGAACCTGGGAAGGCCCAGCGCAAGCTTCAGCGCCTTGTTTTGCACGCGTTGTAGCGATCGTATGGAGGAGTCGGCGGCATTGCCCCACACCACGGCCGCGTACTCTAACACTGGGCGTACCAGTGTCAGATACAGCGTGATGCCGTGACGTGGGGGCAATGTAGACTCCGGGTTTAACAGGGGATAGAGTGCACGAAGCCGCCCTATCGCCTTGTTTCTGATCCACTGGATATGTGGGGCCCAGGTGAGCCGCTGGTCTAGTCTCACTCCGAGGTAGGTAGCTGTTTTTGACCACGGGATGGGGCCTCCCGCGATGTGTAGGGCTTCTAGGTTAGGCGGCACTCTGCGCTTCGTGAACGCCACCGCCTGGCTCTTGGAAGCGTTAAATTTAAGGCGCCACATGGTGGCCCAAGCGCCAAGCGCTTCACATCCTTGCTGGAGGCGACGTCCCATGGTATGCGCGTTCATGCTCCGGGTGAACAGAGCAGTGTCGTCCGCGTAGAGGGCCAACTCTACTCCGTTCACTCGCGGTGCGTCGGCGGTGAAGAGCGAGTAAAGTATGGGGCCGAGTACCGACCCCTGCGGTACGCCGGCACGTATGGGTCTGTTTGTGGACCTTCCCTGTTCTGCCCGGACGTGAAATGTCCTGCCTGATAAGTAGGACCTGAGAAGTGCTCCGTGCGACGTCGGTACCCCGAGTACAAACAGCTTGTAGACGAGGCCGTCATGCCACACGGAGTCGAAGGCGCGTGAGACGTCCAGAAATACCGCCCCAAGGTATTCCCTCGTCTCCAGCGCCCTCATGGCTGGTTCCACGAGGCGGAGCAGCTGGTGGGTCGTGGAGTGACCTCCACGAAAACCAAACTGCTCATCTGGCAATATGTGTTCTTGTTCCACGAGTTGTAGAAGTCGCCGTGCGTAAAGTCTCTCGAAAACCTTCGAGAGACATGGGAGGAGGCTGATGGGCCTGTAGCTGGATGGCGACCGGGGGTCCTTGTCCTGCTTCGGGATGGCCACCACCTCAGCATGTTTCCACACCGAGGGGTAAACACCCGAGGCAAGGATCTCGTTGAAGACTGTGGCTAGGTATTGCTCGTATTCCTCAGGGAGATTCCTAAGGAGTGAGTTCGGGATGCCGTCGATGCCGCCTGCCCTCCGGGCATTGAGCGATCGGAGTTGCAGTGCAACTTCTTCGACGGTGATGGGGTCTATGCTGTCACCCTCCTCTCGTGCGTTGAGGAAGACTGGGAGGCGTTCTTCCACTAGCTGGACATGGGCCACGTCAATGTCTTCTACCACTGGCCGGAAGTTTGCCTCAAAGGTGTCCGCTAGGACACTTGCCTTGGCGTCCGGCTCGCAGACGTGGTCCTGACCGAGTTTCAGGGGAGGAATGCGCTGCCTGCGGCGCAGAAAACCTCTCACGACGCGCCATGCACTGCCGTCGTCCGGGTCGAGGGACTCGACAAGGTCGGCCCATGCTTGGTTGCGGTGTTCGCGGACGGCCGCAGTGATGGCACGACGCATGCGGTTTACGCGGCGTTTTGTTTCTGGCTGTCGCGTTATTTGCCACTCGCGGAAGAGATGGTTTTTCGCCACTATAAGCTCCCGTATTTCTTGCGGGAGGCGACGCGACCTATCTTGTGGCTGACGAGAACGACCAGGAGTGGCACTCTCTGCAGCTCGCAGGAGCGCCTGATTTAGGGAGGTGATGGCGGCTTCCACCCCCACCTCCCTCGGATCAGGGGCATCTGCGAGGTATTCCCGTACCTCGGTCTGGAAGTGCTCGACGTTGAGTTTCCTGAAGGATGGACGACCGGCCCGCACCGCCGCGCCGACGACGTCTATGTCGAAGATCACTGGCAAGTGATCTGATGACAAAGCCGTCCTCGTCTCGGCTGTCGTAAACCGATCGACCCCCCTCAGTATAGCAACGTCGAGAACGTCAGGTTGTCCACGCACTGGGATGTGGGTTGGGTCGTAGGGCCCTAGAATGATGGCGCCGTGTCTGAGGGCGGCGCGTTCAAGTCGGCGCCCGCTGACATTTGTGAGGCGGGAGTTCCAGTAGGCGGACTTTGCGTTAAAGTCCCCCCCGATGAACATCCTCCCCTCCATGTCCAGTAGAGTGTCGAAATCGGCCTCTTGCAGAACACCCCGCGGCGAACGGTATGCCGCCACGAAAGTGATCTTGCCGACAGACGTGTTAACGGTCACGCCGGTGGCTTCCATGTGCTCGAGTTGTGGCAGTTGCACCGGGTAGTGCCGCAGGGACGACCTGACATACGCCGCCGTACCGCCGCCGTGGGTCAGCCGGTCGTTGCGGTAACAGCTGTAGTTTGCGACCCTGACGTGCACACCGGGTTTTAGGAATGTTTCACAGACGAGGCAGATGTCTACTGCCTCGCTGTGTAGAAATTCCCTAAATTCACCCTGCTGCGGTACAAGACTGTTTGCGTTGAAAACGCAAACAGTCAGGCCATGGGTATGGTCGTTATCCATGACTGGGGGGCTTGGCGATGGCCTGGAGGGCCGTCGCAGCTGCGGAGACTAGGTTGGGTAGTTGTGCCATGAGTCCGTTTAATGTCTGCAGTAGCATCTGCAGATCATCAGTGATAGCGCTTGTGGCCGCGGGGGCGGGTGTCGCTGGGGCAGTACTTGGCTGGCACTGTTTTGCGACGGGAGTCTGCGCAGCAGGGGCAGCCTGTCCATTTTCGACGCGGGTCGGCGTGGGGCAGTGGGGTAGACCAGCAGCACTGGTTTCCGGCTGTGGGTTGGTAGGTGGTTTCAGGTTTCGGGTGGGTAGGCGGCGTTCACTGCGGGGCGGGGCCTGCTGTTCAGCAGCCCGTCCCCCGGCAACGGACGCAAAACTGACTCCTGACTGCACTTTTTTGGCAGCCTTGCCACGCTTTCGGGACTTGAACGCGTTACAGCCCCTGTAGCTGGCAACATGCGGCTCACTGCAGTTGCAGCATTTGGGCTGTTCGTCGCGCTTTTTTGCGCAGTCGCGGCTTTGGTGTGCACCTGCACACTTCACGCAACGCGCGGGCATGGTGCAGTTGTGTGCAACATGGTCTAGGCCTTGGCACGAGTAGCATTGAGGCCTCTTGCCCTTGGCCTTGAGTAGTTCGACCGAAACGTCGATGTCTGCAATTTTGTCAAGTTGAAAGATTTTTCTGTTGTCCTCGTTGTCCACTAGGACGACAAGGAACAGCGGCATCTTTTTGTGCGTGCGCGGCGATGTCATTAGTTCTACCGTGCGCGCGGAAAAACCCGACTCGGCGAGTTCGTGCTTAAGATGGGTGGTGTTCATCTTGATTGGCAGGTGGCGTATAACCACCTTTAGTAGCTTCAGGGACTCGGTGTTGTGGGTATAGCAATGAAGTCCCTGATCCCTAACAAAATCCATGAGCTTTTTGTGCTCGTCTATGGTTGTTGGGAGGACCTTGTAGACGTTATCCGATTGGACTTTGAAAGACTTTATTTCCGCCACTTCTTTGACTATGCGGCGGAGGTCCATGTAGTCATCGTCCCACGTCATTACTACTGGAGGGGGGCGTGTCTGCTTACGTGCTGGGGCGGCGGGTTCCGCTTCCATGACATCCTCGGTCGCCTCCGCGAACCGATTTGATGTGGCTGGTGGTGGGGGAAGCACCTTTTCAAGCCTTTTGGGCCTGGCGGTGTGCCGCCGGTTCGGTACGGTAAAACCGTCTTCCTCGGCTGCAGGGGGCTCTGTGGGGGCGTCTGCAGCAGCAGCCTTCTTTTTTGTTTGGCGCCCTTCAGGCTCGGTTGCTGTGGTTTGTTCCTCAGAGTCAGAGGTGGCCGGTCGCTTCCGTGATGCCTGTTGCACTTCCATCGGCATTTCTGCCGACAGAAGTGTCCCCAGGTTGGCTTCGGGAATGTCTAGTAGCACTGGCGTTGTTGGGTAACCTGTTGGGTTTGGTTGGTCGCTGTCAGTCAGTCCCTCCGCGGCGAGGACTGGCGCACTAGCGGCTTCTTCACTGGGATTTTCCGTTGGGGCGATCAGCAGCGCACTGGCTTCTTCAGTAGCCAAGTCTGGTGACGCAACACCATTCGGGGCCGCCTCCGCCAGGGCAGCAACATCTTGGGTTGCTACACCTGGCAGGGCTCCCGGCGGAACAATCACCTCTTCTATGGCCGAGCGCGGCAGTACACTCAGCGGAAAGAAAGACTCTATCAGCGGCTGTTGTCCCAGGGCGGCGGCTAAGTCGTGGCGCATGAAATGTTCGTACGCCTTTTCCGCGGCCTCTTTTTCTTCGATTGTTTTTGGTTTTGCTATGCGATTCAGAATCACATACAGTTCAACGGCAGAGATGGGGCGGTAGCCTGAGGGGGCGCAAGATGCGCCGGCTGTGGACGCGGTATCGCCGGAGGCGGGTAGTAAGGCGGATGCTGCCGCCGACAGAGTGCAATCTATCGGGACAGAATCCTCCATGGCGGTCAGGCAGCTATTTTTCGGGTCCATGGGGCACCTGTAATTTAGAAAGAAAAGCTGGAGATTTCTAACTCTAGTGACCGCGGACTGGTCCCACGTGAAGGGGGTCCTGGATCACGGCGTGCCCTAATGTTCCCTAGGCGTGACGCAAATCGATTCCTGAATCGATTTGTGCCACAGCCAGTAGCAGACAACACGACAATTCTGCCGCTAACCAACCCGCGTGCGAGTGGCCAGCAGGAGAGACAAGCTTTTGCTTTTGCCACGCGGACGCCGTTGACCAGCGCACCTTAACAAAGGCGCGCAGACAAAGACGCGCGAAGACAATAGCGCGAGCGAGACAATAGCTGCTGCGTTGAGCCAAAGCGTCCTCTCGCTACGGCGGCTCAGCGCAGACTTTGCCTCTGCTCTGCAGTTGCGCCCAGCGCACGCGCCAGCCCCCCTATATAGACTCTGGCCCGCCCTCCCCCCACCACGCGCAACCGAGGGCATATAAGCGCACCACGGTGGCTGGCGCGCGCCCGTGTCGTCAAGGCAGCACCCGACGCAGCACCTCGCTCGCCTCCACGCCGCTCCGCTACCGCTATGGCCCGCACAAAGCAAACGGCCCGCAAGTCCACCGGCGGAAAGGCGCCGCGCAAACAGCTCGCCACCAAGGCGGCGAGGAAGAGCGCGCCCGCCACCGGCGGCGTCAAGAAGCCCCACCGCTACAGGCCGGGCACCGTCGCCCTGCGAGAAATCAGGCGCTACCAGAAGAGCACAGAGCTGCTCATCCGCAAGCTGCCATTCCAGCGCCTAGTGCGCGAGATCGCCCAGGACTTCAAGACCGACCTGCGCTTCCAGAGCTCCGCGGTCATGGCCCTGCAGGAGGCCAGCGAGGCCTACCTCGTCGGCCTCTTCGAAGACACCAACCTGTGCGCAATCCACGCCAAGCGCGTCACCATCATGCCCAAGGACATCCAGCTCGCGCGCCGCATCCGCGGCGAGCGCGCCTAAACACCGCGCCAGCCGCTGGGCACCGCCCACGCACGCAAACAAACAAAACGGCCCTTTTAAGGGCCACTAACATCACTCCGTCGCGAGCAAACTTTGTCGGTCGCCTCTCGCCCCACAACCAGAGAACCAAAGACAAAACACCGCTTCCACTTCCCGTCCGTCCGCCACAGCCGCTCTCCTCTGCCAGCTTGCTGGCGCGCGCAACAATCAATCAACATCATCCCTCCCCGGCGCGGCGCTCAAAGCGCACAACACCCATCGGCCGACGCCGTCAACCACACGGGTGGCTGGCCGGCCGCCGCTTCGTTTCGAAACAAACAAACAAACAAAACAAAAACCCGCACCAACGGCCAGCCAGGCACGCAGGCTCGTCCAACGCCACCGACCCTTTCCACATCTCAACGTCCCCCGCCCCCGTTGCAAGAACACACACACAACCAAGACAAGACACATCCGAGGAGAAGGCAGGCAAACAGACAGACAAACCAAAGTATTCAAACAACATGACACAAACCAACCGTCGGCCGGCCGCGACCAAAAACGGCGACAAGCAACCGCTACCGCCGCCCGCACCCGCCACCGACCCCCCGCAATCCAACCACCACGGCACGCAAACAGTATCCACACACGGGCATACAGAAACGCCAGACGGCACAACCACACCGCAACACGACAATCAAAACCTTCCCGACGTGCTTTGATGGCCCTGAGAAGGGCCGTTTTGGGCCGCGCGTCTCTTGCGCGCCACTAGACGACGGGGACGGGGGGTGGGGACGACGGAGTCAACCGCCAACCCTTCCTTTCCTTTCCCATTCCTTTCTTCTTCTCCTCTACTTCTTCTTCTTGGGCGACGCCTTCGCCTTAGACGGCGTCGTCGCCTTCTTCGGGCGCGGCGCCTTCGGCTTCTTCGTCGGAACCTTGGCGGCCTTCTTCGCCTTCGACGGCGACTTGGCCTTGGCCGGCTTGGCAGCAGCCGCCTTCTTCGCACCGGCGGGAGCGGCCGACGCCGCAGACGCCTTCTTGGCGGCGCCCGCCTTCCGACCAGTCGCCGCCTTCACGCCACCAGCCTTCTTTGCGCCGGCCGCACGGGCACCCTTCTTCTCCTTGCTGGCCGGAGCGGCGCGCTTCTTCTTGGCACCGCCAGCACGAGCCTTGCCGCCCTCAGCCGCCCCGCCGCCGGCGCCGGCAAGCTTGAAAGAGCCGGACGCGCCCTTCCCCTTCGTCTGCACCAGCTCGCCCGCCACCACGGCCGACTTGAGGTACTTCTTGATAAACGGCGCCAGCTTCTCCGCGTCCAGCTTGTAGTGCGCGGCAATGTACTTCTTGATCGCCTGCAGCGACGATCCGCCGCGCTCCTTCAGACTCTTGATGGCGGCCGTCACCATCTCAGAGGTGCGCGGGTGCGCAGGCTTGGCGCGCGGCTTCTTCGCAGACGACGCAGACTTTGCCTTCTTCGTAGTGCCGGTGGCGGCGGGTGCCGCAGCAGTCTCGTTCGTAGCCGCCTGATCTGCCATTTCGACGACGCGCGTTAACACACAACACAGCGAGCAGCGAGAGCGAGAAGAGACACGCAGCGAGCGGAGCGCACAGCAGAGGAATAGCCGCCTCGCGCCACAGGCCCAGCCAGTGTCGCGGGCGGGCGCGGACGGCCGAGAGAGCGGCCGCCACTCTGCGCGCCGCCGCGCCGCGCCTCCCGCGCTTGCTACCGCCCAACGTCCGACAGCCTGTGCGGAGCAGCCCCACACCTGCGCCACAACCACCCGCGCCTTTCAAACCACCGAGGATGGGGCTACACACAGCCACACCACAGTCGCCAACCAGTCGCCACGGCAGCGCCGCAAACCACGGCCAAACTGCAGCCACCGCGCGCTACAGCCTGGGTCGGCCCGCCGAGAATCGCCGCCCACGCCCAAATGCCGCCCCCACAGCCCCAGCCGGCGACCGGCCACAATGGCCAAACCTTCGGCAAAGGCCCCACACCGTCGCCGCGGCAGCCCGGCCAGCGCGGCCGGCGCCACAGCCACACAAGAGGAGGCGTGCGGCGATGACGGCCGTGCAAACGCACCTCCGCCGCCCCATCGCCCTCCCACCGTTTCCCGATCGGCCCGCAGCCGTCGGGCCACGTCCTCCTCCTCTCGCCCGCCAACATTCACAGCCCTTTCGTTCGTTTCCCAACAATTTCAATTGTGCCCGCCGCAAAAAACGGGCGCCGCCTGCAAAGCAACATGCTCCGCCGGAGCGCCCCTCGCCGCTTACGAGCCAACCCCTCGCCCGAGGCAAACCGAAATCCGCAACTACAGACCAACCCAATCTGCCGTCAGCACACACGACAGCCAACATCACGCGTTACGAGTTAGACATTAGGTTCACACGTCTCGGTTAGGTTCGGTGGACGTGGGTTGGGTTAAGGGCACTTGGGTTAGGTTAAGCATTCAAAACACACGTCAGGCGTCAGAGGTTAGGTTAGGTTACGTTACATTAAGGTTAGGTTAGGTTAGGTTAGGTTAGGGGCACTTGGGTTAGGTTAAGGGTCGGTGTTAGGTTAAGCGTCAAACTTAGGTTAAGCATTCAAACCACACGTCGGGCGTCCGAGGTTAGGTTAGGTTAGGTTAGGTTAGGTTAAGGCCACTTGGGTTAGGTTAAGCCTCAAACTTAGGTTAAGCATTCAAACACACGTCGGGCGTCAGGTGGCCGCAGCAGCCGCACCTACCTACCCACCCACCCACCCACCCACCTCACGGCCGGACAGCTTGGCTTACTTGGCGCTGAGGCTGACCTCACCGCACCTCACCTCACGCTACGCAACGCTACACAGGTTCGGTTCGCTCAGCTTAGGCTTAGAGCTTAAGCGCCGAGGTCGGATTACGTTGGTTCACCTTCGGGCGCCACACTTTGGGTGTAAAGGTCGCGTCGGGTCGTCGGCACGCCGCAAAAACAAAAACAAAAGCGAAGCCACAGACAACGCCGACAAACGGGCAGCACGACCACGACCAGATACCGAGACACACGGACCACCCACCGGCCAAAGGGCACCAAACAACAAACCAGAGCACCACGTGTCGACCAGAGCAACCCGCCGCTCACGCGACGTGGCTGGCACCGAAGGGCCGCCGCAACTGCGCTTTCCGCGCCGGGCCGGATGCACGTGCGGCAACACCACCACCGCACACAGCCGCTGTTCAACATCAACCAACAACACGCCGCGGTCGCAGCCTCAACGCCAGCACACGTTTGCACCACCATTCACACGCACCGCACAAACAGCTGTCGCCGACAACACAAACACACCGCAACGACGCCGCCGCCGCCGCCGCCGCCGCCTCTACTTGTGCCGGCCACCCACCCCACCGACGGCGCACCTGTCGCCAGCCGGCAGTCGGCAGTCGGCAGTCGGCAGTCGGCAGTCGGCACGGGAAACGCACACCGCCACTTCGCTCGCGCGCACGCCACCAACCAGTCGTCGTCTCCAAAAACAACAAACAAACATAGGGCAGGCAACAAATCGCCTCGCACGAACCGTCCACAAAACTATCAAAGCACAGCCTCTGGCTAACGGCCACGACGCAGCGGCACGCTGCTCCTTTCCCCGCCCCACTCCATTCACAAAGTCACGCGACACCTTTCCGCCACTACGCGCAGCCGCACCCGACGCCCGTGGCAACGACACAACTACTGCACTATCCACCGTACACACAGCCAGCCAGCCAGCCAGCCAGCCAGCCAGCCAGCCAGCCAGCCAGCCAGCCAAAAGCACACCAACGACCCAAACACGCACGTGCAACGGCACGCCCCAAACCAGTCAACGTCGACAACCACACGCACGGCTGGAAACAGGCGTCCTTCCACGTTGCCATCAAGCTACACACAAGACACAAGGAACCAACAACAGCACGCCTGCCCGCCCGCCCCACTCTCACGCCGCAAAAAGCACACCGAAACCGCCAAACGCACATTCCCATCGCACTGACACCGACCGGCTCGCTACCACCACACCTCTCGGCAGCCGTTTCGCAGACATGACACGGCGCGACATGACATCACGACCAACTCTCCTTTCCCCGACGCCTTCGGCCGGAGCACAACGCCGCCAATTCGCCACACAGTCGACAAGCGCCCGCCCTCCCTGCACGACGCCGCGCAGCAAACGCGCCCGCAAACACATACCTCTCCTCTCTCTCGGCCGCCCGACGCGCCAACCGCCACACCGCCAGCCACTCGCAATTGTGCACTGCCGCCAGCCACACGTCCAACACGCCGCGCCGCCTCCGGCCACCCGCCAGGGGGCGCTCACGTCCGCGACAACAGCGCGGCCCGCCGGGCCAAACCGAACCGAGCCGCCCGCCGCTGCTCTGCACATCTTCCTGCGCGCATCAACAAAACGAGGCAAGCGAGCACACCCCGTCACAACGCCACATCACGCAAATGCCGTGCCGACCTCTTGTGTCTACCGCCTAAATTGCACTCACCAGCCGCCCCTTCTTCTTCCTATCTATCTATCTGTGCGTCTGTGTCGGTCCGCGCGTGACGCCTCTCAACATCCGCCGTCGCCGTCCCCGTTTCCGCCCCAATGCCATCGTCGCGCCGCCGCCTCCTCCTCCTCCTCCGCCGCCCCTGTCCGGCCCGCACCACACCATACACCGCTGCTTGTCCCGGCCGTTGCCACCAAAGGCGCCTACCGCAAACGCGCCACGCCGCAGCCCCCGTGCGTGCATCTCCGTGCCGACGCTGCCTCTCTGCCCTCCCGCACGCACTCGACCGACCGACATGCACTGCGTCGACGGCCTCGACAACACAGTCTCTGGGCTCCGCACTGCGTGTTCCGGTACGCGCGCTCAAACACCTATGTACTCATTACCAGCGATGGCGAGGCACCACACAATCTCTGACCAGAGAGTTTCTTATCGTCGCTAGTCTGCGCCACACGACACTAGTGGCACGTAGCGGGTCGGCAGGAACAGTTGTCATCTCTATGTGGCGGGTCGGGAGAGGTCGTAGTCAGTCGACGACAGTATTAGCGAGTGGACGATTGTACTGAGCGGGCGGCGGCGTGCTCTTCTCGCGACTCTGGTCTCCGTTCGGGACGATGCATATTGTTATAAAAGGTAAGGTAATGAAGCTGCATTGCGCAAATCTAATAATGTATGTCAATTGTAACTATTTTCTTCACAACAAAATGCCCCAATAATACTTTGTTTCCAAAGTAACTTTTTTTTAAAGGTAAAACCATTCATTTCCATTTAAAGAATATTTCCTCCAACAATCAAAAAATTCAATGTGAGCCGGCATTCATTGCACGAAGCTGTGTACAGGTATCTACAGTTAAGAGCACATATAGATGCAGTTTGTTTCCTCTTTTGCCTTTTTTTTTCATTGACGTAACGATCTTTTGCTCTTTTTTTTTTTGTTTTTTATTCTGATTTGTACGTAGGCTGTTTGTTTACATTTTTTTTTATTGGTAATGCCACGTAGCGCTCTGTGTGAAAATCACTGCCTGTGCCGTGTGCAGTCAGTGGCCAGTTTGCATTGTTGTCATATGAACCTGCTATAGCTGGATGTGAACAGCGCGTACCGTTGCGCAGTTAGGGGTGAGCCGCCAGCACTGGTGCATGTGAGGAGAGATATGGCGGACTTTTCAAATTACATATATTATGACTTGTGATGATATTAAGGGTAAATACATTGTTTGTTGTTCTCTATTAAAATCTTTACTTTGCTAACTATCCCTATCAGTAGTTAGTGCCCTCCGTAGTTTGAATCTCTTATTTAGCTGGCAGTAGTGGTGCTCGCTGTATTGCCGTACTTCGAGTAATGACGATTTTTGTGAGGTAAGTGATTTCCGAAAGGTGTACTTTAATGTTACTCAGGGCCATTCTTTTGCAGGGATCTTTGATAGTCAGATTGCGTTGCGCTCAAAATATAGTGCGTCACTTTAAGCGCAGTTTTGTATACATTGTTGTTCAAAGGGGGACGTTTCAGAATACAGGGCCGAAGGTCAGCCAGCGCTGCCCTTACAACGTTTATCGGGTTTTCAATTATGTCTCTTGAGATGTTCATGGTTCATTATTTCCATTCATCATATTATCGCGCGTTTCCCATCAATCTTCGTTCGTTCATTTTCTAGGGACGTTAACAACATTCTGGCACATTTTTATCATCATTCACGCACTCACTTACTTACGACTATTTGTGCGGGGAGGTTACACTTGGGTCCATTTCCATTTACATTCAATGTTGATAGACCTTTTTTTTGTTGTTGTTTTGTTGCTGGCAGGTTACAAACGCCTCATTTTATGTTGGTTGCAGCGTTTTTCTCCTTCTTCTAGTGTTTTCCCCGCTCTCACCACCGCCCCCGCCCCTCCCGCATCCGTCGGTCTCACCACGTTCACTGACGGCCGCGTCTGCGGCTACACCACAACACAACAACGGCCCCCTCCCGGCAACCCATTCGTTTTCTCTTCTTTTGCACAAAAACAACGCCGCACGCGCCAGCCGAGCGCAGCGCAAGCCACCCACACCGCGCCCCTCCCCGTCTTTATAGCCCCCGCTTCTTGTTTTCTTCGTTTGCCCCCTCCCATCTCCCGAATGCCATGCCATGCCATGCCAGCAGCGTTACGCGTGCCCCTCCCCTGTCCACACACTACCGCGAAACGAACAGCCTTCCGGGCCACATGCAGGGCACGCCCACCGCCATTCCCGGACGCAATTCTCGAAACAACACACACACAAAATGAACGCACTATCCCCACTTCGCTTCTCTCTCTCTCTCTCTCTCTCTCTCTCTCTCTCTCTCTCTCTCTCTCTCTCTCTCTCGTCCCTTCCCTTTAACGAAAGACAAACAAACCCCAGTTAACACACTTTCTCGACACCTTCATGTAGGGAGGGAGGGAGGGAGGGAGGGTGCGTGCGTGCGTTGTCTCGACCGTGACGGCAACCATCGACGATCCATTTCCCCCACTGGTAAAACATGTTCACTAACACCTACAGACATCATTCCGTACACACACAATGGCTTTGCACACGAACATAGACGGCACGGGCACTGTCGTACATTCTTCCTCAGAACCATCTCAACGAACGTTACATACACATCCGGGAAAGCAAAGCAAAGCAACGCAACGCACACAATTCAGCCGTCAAAGGTAACGTTCACCACGGCAGACACTTGCCGCCGCGCCGTTACACGCATTTCAGTGCGGCTACAATACACCTCCGACACGGGAACGTTCCGTTGCTCTACACCGCGTTTCTCCGTTTTGTTTGGTTTTTTTTTCTTTTTTCTCTCTCTCTCTACTTTTTTTTTTCCCCTCTGTCCTTTCCTCCACCATTCTCTCCTCACGTTCTGCCCAGACATTCGACCGATCACAGAGGTTCACCTTTCGGTAACCGTTCTCAGCGCGACGGTATGACGGGTGTTCAAGACGTACCGTTGCGTGATGCCGGTGTACCGCGCCGATCGACAGTTTCCCAGAGGCGACGGATCGGACCACATCACCGACACACACAAACACGTGTGCGCACATTCGCCAAAGCGACCGTCGTCTTCTAGCGTCGCGCTTACTGTACTGTACTGTACTGCACTGGACTGGACACGCGTGCATGCATCTTCAATGACGACGTCGGTGTGCGTGCGTCGTACGCACAAGCAGACACAGTCAGTCAGACACGACTATCGAAATCAGAGTCGGAGGGAAGGTACATCATCGTGCGTGTCGCCCGTACAATGCAATACACATTGGTGTCTCAATGCGCGTTCATTTAAACGTCACTCACACGCCTCCACGCTGCAGCATTTACAGACACATCTCACCCTAGCCATGTATGGCGTGCAAACCGACCCGAAAAAACGGCCGTCGTTACACACTGACATTCCCAACAATCGCGTTTCGTTTCCATCCGTCACGTAACTAACCGGCACCTCCATCCAAAGGACACATCACCGATCGCACTTCCCCCACCTCGCAGACAGGTAACACCAACGAGTTGTGCGCACGTGCCTCCATTCCACGTCACACCGTGGCCGTACCCCGCAACACGCGACGCGCCCCCATCAATCAAATTCATCGCATCGGCCACCCCACCCCGTCGCGTCGCAACCAAAGCGGTAGCTATTGCCGCCGTCCACCCACTCACACACAAAACAACAACAACAACAACAACAACAATTCCGCCCTTCCCGCAAAGGCCATTTGGTGGCCCTGAAAAGGGCCGTTTTTGCCGCTCTCGCAACGGAGGAGCCTTCTCTCCTTCCATTCCAGAGCCACCTCCTTACTTGGAGCTCGTGTACTTGGTCACCGCCTTCGTGCCCTCGCTCACGGCGTGCTTGGCCAGCTCGCCAGGCAGCAACAGCCGCACAGCGGTCTGGATCTCGCGGGACGTGATGGTCGAGCGCTTGTTGTAGTGCGCCAGGCGGGACGCCTCGGCCGCGATGCGCTCGAAAATGTCGTTCACGAAGCTGTTCATGATGCTCATCGCCTTCGACGAGATGCCCGTGTCAGGGTGCACCTGCTTCAGCACCTTGTAGATGTAGATGGCATAGCTCTCCTTCCTCTTGCGCTTCTTCTTCTTGTCGCCCTTCGAAATGTTCTTCTGAGCCTTGCCAGCCTTCTTGGCGGCCTTCCCGCTAGTCTTGGGCGGCATCTCAAACAAGAACGTGAACGTACGGCAGCAACACCAGTAGCAAGCGCTCCGCTCTAGTCAGCGTCTCCCCACACAGTGGCACCCAGCGCGCCCCGCCGCCGCACCTTTACCAGCTCGCCCCGTTGCGGCCGCCGACCAATGGGCCGCGAGCGCAACCGGCCGCCGCACCCGAGAGCATAAAGGACCCCCACCCCTGGCGGCGCCGCCACTCCGCTGCTCGACTCGCTGCGGCTCGCACCGTCCTTCGTCTCGTCTCGTTTTCACACCACAGCCCATCGCCATGTCCGGACGCGGAAAGGGAGGCAAAGTCAAGGGCAAGTCAAAGTCCCGCTCCAGCAGGGCCGGGCTCCAGTTCCCGGTCGGCAGAATCCACCGCCTCCTGCGCAAGGGAAACTACGCCGAGCGCGTCGGCGCCGGGGCGCCCGTCTACCTCGCCGCCGTCATGGAGTACCTCGCGGCTGAGGTGCTCGAGCTGGCCGGAAACGCGGCCCGCGACAACAAGAAGACGCGCATCATCCCGCGCCACCTGCAGCTTGCCATCCGCAACGACGAGGAGCTCAACAAGCTCCTGTCGGGCGTCACCATCGCACAGGGTGGTGTCCTGCCCAACATCCAGGCCGTCCTGCTGCCAAAGAAGACCGAGAAGAAGGCCTAAACAGAGAGGCCAGGCAATCGGCACGCGGACCCGCCGCCCAGCAGCGCTGCGTGCTCCCCTGCACGCAACGCGCTTTGCCGGCCCGGCTCACAACAATCGGCCCTTTTCAGGGCCACCACACAAACCTACGTCCAAAGCAAAATTGCAGTCGTCCTCGCCGCACTTTACTTTAACGTCACTTCCACAGCCGCCGCCGGCAACAAGACCATACCAACTGCTACGATTGCAGGGGGGAGAAATTCTGCGAGGTACCTCGGTGTCACGCCTGACATCCAAGTGTCACATAGGGGAACTTGGCACAAACGCTCACGCCAGGATGCACATCCTGTACCCTGTTCCCTCGACCCCGCAACAGGCGTAGCGATACTGGAATATGCGCGCCCTGTATGGGGCTGTGCAGCCAGATCGACGATGCATCGCCTACAGAAGGGTCCAAAGCAGAGCGCTCTACGACGGGCCTTACACGTCCCCGCGGCAGACCTGCATAGAACCACTCACAACACGATTCCGCGCCCTGGCACAAGCGTTCTACGCCACCGCGCGGAAGTCAGAAAATGACTGTTACGTCTTGACCCTTGGGCGATATGAACACCACAGGGACAGATGTGCAAGACCCGAGAGTCGCTGCTCCAGCAGTAGCACAGACAGAACACATAATCACTCTCAACAAACAGCAACGTCCGAAAACAAGCACAGTACCGAAGATAAGAACAACACACAGAAAAGAGGAGCAAATGTCCACAGGCGACAATAACCTCCACCAACTCCCCCTCTAACGGTAAGAGGACTAAAAGAGAGAAGAACAAGAAGAGCCGCCGCCATCTTGTCGTCCACAGCCCGTGTGGCCCAACACACACACACACACACCTTGTTTTGTTTCGTTTGCCTCAAGCACCTCCACGCACGCACAGTCGCCTTCCAAACGACAAGACAACGACAGCAATAATGACCACTGCGAGAGGAGCGTGTCGACACACCGCCCTCCACTCCCGCGCGCCCCAAACAAACGAAACAGCTGATCCGGCCGCCTATCGGCACGCCTTGCCTCGGCAACTCCAACGCCGCCGCAAACACACACAGCCAAACCGCGCAAATATTCACCGCCTCTCGCACAACAACAACAACAACAACACACAGCCCGGCATCTCCATCGATCGATAAACAAAGCAAACACAAAACGCCCTCTCTCGCACACACAGCCGCAAGACCCGCTTCCTTTCCTTTCTCCCAGTCACGTCACGTCAGTCAAACGAAAACGAAATGAAGAATGAAAGAAAGAAGGCAGGCAGGCAGGCAACACACGCAGCAACAACACAGACTCTTTCGCACTTTTCAATTTCCGAACAGTGTGGTGGCCCTGAAAAGGGCCGTTTTCGTCTCTCCCACGGCCGCGGGAAGGCCAACGCGGCACAGCACACCGGCTGCGACGCGCCTAACCGCCGAAACCGTACAGGGTGCGCCCCTGCCTCTTCAGGGCGTACACCACGTCCATGGCCGTCACAGTCTTGCGCTTGGCGTGCTCAGTGTACGTCACCGCGTCGCGGATCACGTTCTCCAGGAACACCTTCAGCACTCCGCGGGTCTCCTCGTAGATCAGACCAGAGATGCGCTTCACGCCGCCCCTGCGAGCCAGGCGGCGGATCGCGGGCTTCGTGATGTCCTGGATGTTGTCGCGCAACACCTTGCGGTGCCGCTTGGCGCCACCCTTGCCGAGCCCCTTTCCTCCCTTGCCGCGGCCAGTCATCTCTTCTAAATCCTCAAAAAAGCTCAGGCAAGCAAAACGTCTGCTGCAGCGGCTGGCTCCTCACCCGGCGCTAGCGAGTCGGCTACGGTCTGCGCCCAGCGCACGCGCCAGCCCCCCTATATAGACTCTGGCCCGCCCTCCCCCCACCACGCGCAACCGAGGGCATATAAGCGCACCACGGTGGCTGGCGCGCGCTTTACCAAGTATCAGCTCAGGTGGCTCAATTTCTTGACCAGGAAGGAGTTACTCCTCATTGACAAACATCCCATCTTCTCGAACGATGACTGGCAACTATTGGCCGAAAAATCGGATATCCATGTGACGGGCCGTCTCCCCGCCGCCTATCTCCAGTACTCCAGATAGCCATGCAGTGCGAGGTCATCATCATCATCCATCAGCGTGAGTCATTCTCCCCTCCGGCCAGCCATTTCGGCCGTTCGTTTTCCGCCTCTCTAACTATTCCTCTGCCTATTCTTTCGTCTTTAGAAAAAAAAAAAAAAAAAAAAAAAAAAAAAAAAAAAAAAAAAAAAAAAAAAAAAAGCAACATGCACACCGTCATGCCCATCTCATCTGCCAGGACTCCACTCACCACACCGCCATGAGGAAGGCGAAGCGCTCCCGCGCTACAACTTCCGTCTCAAGTCGAGGGTTCACCCTCCCCAGTGCAGCGACAGCGACAGCAGCTGGCGCGCGCCCGTGTCGTCAAGGCAGCACCCGACGCAGCACCAAGTCCACCGGCGGAAAGGCGCCGCGCAAACAGCTCGCCACCAAGGCGGCGAGGAAGAGCGCGCCCGCCACCGGCGGCGTCAAGAAGCCCCACCGCTACAGGCCGGGCACCGTCGCCCTGCGAGAAATCAGGCGCTACCAGAAGAGCACAGAGCTGCTCATCCGCAAGCTGCCATTCCAGCGCCTAGTGCGCGAGATCGCCCAGGACTTCAAGACCGACCTGCGCTTCCAGAGCTCCGCGGTCATGGCCCTGCAGGAGGCCAGCGAGGCCTACCTCGTCGGCCTCTTCGAAGACACCAACCTGTGCGCAATCCACGCCAAGCGCGTCACCATCATGCCCAAGGACATCCAGCTCGCGCGCCGCATCCGCGGCGAGCGCGCCTAAACACCGCGCCAGCC
Source organism: Schistocerca cancellata (assembly GCF_023864275.1). Classification (NCBI taxonomy): domain Eukaryota; kingdom Metazoa; phylum Arthropoda; class Insecta; order Orthoptera; family Acrididae; genus Schistocerca; species Schistocerca cancellata. The sequence goes on along the minus strand of NC_064634.1, from coordinate 456,921,653 downwards.
GCTGGGCACCGCCCACGCACGCAAACAAACAAAACGGCCCTTTTAAGGGCCACTAACATCACTCCGTCGCGAGCAAACTTTGTCGGTCGCCTCTCGCCCCACAACCAGAGAACCAAAGACAAAACACCGCTTCCACTTCCCGTCCGTCCGCCACAGCCGCTCTCCTCTGCCAGCTTGCTGGCGCGCGCAACAATCAATCAACATCATCCCTCCCCGGCGCGGCGCTCAAAGCGCACAACACCCATCGGCCGACGCCGTCAACCACACGGGTGGCTGGCCGGCCGCCGCTTCGTTTCGAAACAAACAAACAAACAAAACAAAAACCCGCACCAACGGCCAGCCAGGCACGCAGGCTCGTCCAACGCCACCGACCCTTTCCACATCTCAACGTCCCCCGCCCCCGTTGCAAGAACACACACACAACCAAGACAAGACACATCCGAGGAGAAGGCAGGCAAACAGACAGACAAACCAAAGTATTCAAACAACATGACACAAACCAACCGTCGGCCGGCCGCGACCAAAAACGGCGACAAGCAACCGCTACCGCCGCCCGCACCCGCCACCGACCCCCCGCAATCCAACCACCACGGCACGCAAACAGTATCCACACACGGGCATACAGAAACGCCAGACGGCACAACCACACCGCAACACGACAATCAAAACCTTCCCGACGTGCTTTGATGGCCCTGAGAAGGGCCGTTTTGGGCCGCGCGTCTCTTGCGCGCCACTAGACGACGGGGACGGGGGGTGGGGACGACGGAGTCAACCGCCAACCCTTCCTTTCCTTTCCCATTCCTTTCTTCTTCTCCTCTACTTCTTCTTCTTGGGCGACGCCTTCGCCTTAGACGGCGTCGTCGCCTTCTTCGGGCGCGGCGCCTTCGGCTTCTTCGTCGGAACCTTGGCGGCCTTCTTCGCCTTCGACGGCGACTTGGCCTTGGCCGGCTTGGCAGCAGCCGCCTTCTTCGCACCGGCGGGAGCGGCCGACGCCGCAGACGCCTTCTTGGCGGCGCCCGCCTTCCGACCAGTCGCCGCCTTCACGCCACCAGCCTTCTTTGCGCCGGCCGCACGGGCACCCTTCTTCTCCTTGCTGGCCGGAGCGGCGCGCTTCTTCTTGGCACCGCCAGCACGAGCCTTGCCGCCCTCAGCCGCCCCGCCGCCGGCGCCGGCAAGCTTGAAAGAGCCGGACGCGCCCTTCCCCTTCGTCTGCACCAGCTCGCCCGCCACCACGGCCGACTTGAGGTACTTCTTGATAAACGGCGCCAGCTTCTCCGCGTCCAGCTTGTAGTGCGCGGCAATGTACTTCTTGATCGCCTGCAGCGACGATCCGCCGCGCTCCTTCAGACTCTTGATGGCGGCCGTCACCATCTCAGAGGTGCGCGGGTGCGCAGGCTTGGCGCGCGGCTTCTTCGCAGACGACGCAGACTTTGCCTTCTTCGTAGTGCCGGTGGCGGCGGGTGCCGCAGCAGTCTCGTTCGTAGCCGCCTGATCTGCCATTTCGACGACGCGCGTTAACACACAACACAGCGAGCAGCGAGAGCGAGAAGAGACACGCAGCGAGCGGAGCGCACAGCAGAGGAATAGCCGCCTCGCGCCATTTTTTTTTTTTTTTTTTTTTTTTTTTTTTTTTTTTTTTTTTTTTTTTTTTTTGGTGTGTTGTGCGATGGCAAGGGTACTACCTCCGGAGGAGGTTGGCCCCTCAAGTGTGTGAGGTAGGTTTGCTCAGTGGGGACACCATTTATTTAACACAAATGGGACACCTTGTTTTCGTTGGTGGGCCTTTGGGCGCAGTATATCGGTCCTTTAAACCCACATTCTTGGTATTTTTATATTTTGTTGAATCTTCGTTTTTCTGATTGACCTGTTCTGTTGATTTTTACCTCTCTTAGTTGTCTTGCAGGATGGAGAGTGGCACTCTTATCTTTTGCCAGTGGGCTGGTTGTACCGTTGCTAGATCCTGTAATTGTTGCGTGGTAGGTCTGAGCCTTTGAATTTTCTCGATTAGTCTTCTTGTTGTGGTGATGATTTGAGTGTCGACGGTTGGCATATTAAGTTCTTCATGTATGCGATTTGTTCTTGTCCACCATGGCGCATTTAGGATTAGCTTGAGGCATCTGTTTTGCAATGTTTGTAGTGGTTTCCTATTTGTTCTGCTTGTTATGCCCCACGACGAGCAGCCGTAGAGCATCATGGGTATTACTATTGCTTTGTATATGTTTAGTTTAGTGCGTTGGAACATTTCCTTGCTGGCCAAGAGAGGGTAAATTGCATGAATAGTTCTTGATATTCGTAAACGTTTCTGTTCTATATGCTGCTTGAATAGCATTTTGTTGTCTATTGTCACTCCAAGGTATTTAACAGATGTTGTCCAAGGTATTCGTGTTCCGTGTAGCTCAATTTGGTCGTGGATCTGTGGTCGACGGCGTGTGAATAGTATGGCAACTGTCTTCTCCGGGTTTAGTTTGATTCTGTTTCGTTTGGCCCATTTTTCTGTGAGGTCCACTTGTTGTTGAAGTCTGCTTATTGTCGTTGTTAGTCGTCGGTGTGTTTCTAGGAGTGCCGTGTCGTCTGCAAATTGTGCTATTAATGAAGTTTCAGTTTTTGGTATGTCGTTGACGTATACTGTGAATAGGGTCGGGGAAAGCACCGAACCCTGCGGTATTCCTTCCTGTAATGTTTTTTGATCTGATCGTTTGTTGTCAATCTGCACAAAACATCTTCGATCATGTAAGAAACTGTCGATGATTTTGATGTAACATTCGGGTATGTCCGTGTGGTCTTTTAATTTTGTAATGAGGTTATCTTTCCACACTTTGTCATATGCCTTTTCAACATCTAGGAATATTGCGGCTGTATATCGGGATAGGTTCATGTTTTTGGTGATGTGTTCAGTAATGCGTAGGATCTGGAGTTCTGCTGATAGTTTTTCTTGAAAAGCGAATTGTTCTTGACGGATAATGTTGCCGTCGAGTAAAGGTTGTCTGATTCTTGGTAGTAGGATTCGTTCTAAGAGCTTGGACATTGTAGGGAGTAAACTTATCGGTCTATAGTTTTGCGGTTTCTTCAGGTCTTTTCCAGGTTTAGGTATCGGTACTATTTTTGAAATTTTCCATGCTTGAGGAAAGTAGTGGTTGATTAGGCAGGCGTTGATAATTCTGGTTAGCAGGACAAGAGGTTTTCTTGGCAGGTTCTGGAGATGAATGTTGGATATGAGGTCCGGTCCAGGAGCGGAGTTTGTTCCAAGTCGGTTTATAATTGTTTTTATTTCAGCTGGAGTGGTTAGTTCTGGTAGATCGCGCGGAGGTGTCTGGCGTATATTCTGGGCTGTAGTCGTTACATGTTGCTGATATTGTAAAATGTCGGGTTGTAGGTTTTCAAGAGGATCTATTGTATTTTGTTGTTCATATGTGGCTGCGAAAAGTTCTGCCTGGCTAAAGGCGTCAAAGATGAGATTGTTGTTTTGTAGTAATGCCGGTTTGTGTTGTTTCGTGCGTCGCAGATTTTTAATTAGTTTCCAGTCGTCTGTATTTCGGAGTTGTAGAGTGCTCATGCGGTCTTCCCAGACTTCGGCTCTCCACTCCTGAACTCGGTGATGGATTTGCTTTTTGAGTCTGTTTAACTCTCTTCTGTCTTCCGGATTTCGAGTGTGGAGCCAGCGGCGTCTAGCTGCGTTTTTAAGGTATTTTAGATCTTGTATGAGTGGTGGTAGCTTGTGAGTGTTTGGTTCGGGAAATATTGTAGTTGCAGAAGCTTTTTTGTATGCTGTTTTAATTTTGTCTGTTAACAATCCGATAGCTTCTTCTATTTGTTGTGTGGTAGTTAGGTCCAATGTGGGACGAATGTTGTTATTTAGCCATCTTTGAAACTGTTCCCAATTGATAATGGTTTTGTGTCGTGGGGGAGGCGGTTCAATTGCATTTCCGATGTGGCCGATTACTGGTAGGTGGTCAGATGTGAGGTCTTGCAGAGTTCGGAGATGTAGGTCAGGATCGAGGTTTTTGGTTATACAGATGTCCAGGACGTCGGGTTGCTGGCGGTGATTGAATGGGATGTGGGTGATGTCTTGAGGAGCGGAAATTACGGCGTTCAATCTTCCTTGTAGGTTGTAAATTGTGTTTCCACGTGCATTGTTCCGTCGTGAGTTCCATGCAGTGTTTTTAGCATTTAAATCGCCGGCCAGTAAAATTTTGTTGTTATTGTCGAAAATCTGCAGTAAGTCGTTTTCTTCGAGTGTAACCCTGGGGCTGAGGTATGCAGCCACCAGGGTTATTTTTCCTTGTGTTGTTTCAATTTTTACTATTGTGGCTTCTAATGATGTCATCTGTGGCGTGATTTCCGGGTTGTGTCGAATATGAGATCGGATGAAGATGGCTGTTCCGCCTCCCTGTCGGTTTGTTCTGTCTGTACGGTGGCATACCATATTACGAAGTTTGAATGATTGTGATGGGCGTAAATGAGTTTCAGTGACGAATAGTATGTCGATCTTGTTGTCTTCAATAAACTCGTTTAGTAAGTCTGCTTTGTTGTGAATCCCTGCTGCATTAAAATTACAAAATCGGAGGTTTTGGTTCCTGGTGGGTCTAATTTCCATTGTCGGTTGCAAAGAATTTCGTGATTCCACCGACAATTGCCATTACTTTAGACACTAAGTCTGGTGCTGTCATGAATTCTTGAAATGTGGTGGTAATGATTGAAATGATGTTGGTGCGTTGTGAGTTTTTCCAGAAGTTTGTTATTTGGTTTAGGAAGTCGAGAAAGGAAGCAGGTCCGGTTGATTGGCTAGAGGTTGAATTTGCTGTCTGATGAGGCTGGGTGGTTGAAGATGATTCCTGATGTGTCTGTAGATTAGCCCATGTTCTTCGTCCTCTGCGGCTAGCTTCGGCTGGAGTTGGCATCGGTGTTTGTTTTATGGCTGGTTGAATTGTTGCTACTGCAGGAGTGGTGGTTCTTGGTCGTTGTGCGTTGTAAATTCGGATTGCTTTCTGGAACTCTTCGCAGCCGCGAAAAGATGCGGGGTGGCCGTCTTGTTTGCAATTTACGCAATGTGAGGTGGCGTTCATTGGGAGGCTACAGTCTCGTGCTCTATGTGCCCCACCGCAGCGGACACAGCGAGTAGGCATGGAGCAATAGTTTGCTGTGTGGAAGAATCCCTGGCACTTCTTACATTGCGGTGGGCCGTCTTTGTTTTGGTATGACTCGACTGTTACTTTTGTGTCAAGGATGTATCGGACGTGGTAGATGGCGTCATTTTCTGGTTTGCGATCAAGCGTTACACAGAATACATCCATGGGTCTGAGTTGTTTCGTGTTGTTGTCTCTTTTCTTGTATTGGTGGACGTTGCGTGGCCTAAAGCTGAGGTCTCGTAAGTCTTTTTCTACTTCAGCTTCTGTGATTGTTTCTGGTAATCCTTTGATTACTACTTTTAAATGTCGTTCTTCCTGTGGTTGATGCGTGAAGTTGGCAATGTTGTGGTGCTGGAAAAAGTCGAGTGCCGTCCTTTGGTCTTTCAATGAATCAAAATGATACTTGATAGTGTCTCCTCTGTAGATCACCTGTATTGGCCCGTCCATGTGTTTTTTCAGTGCGGCATTGAGCGTGAGGTAATGTCCTTTGTATTGAATAGTGATAGGCGGGATTCTTGGTTTTCTGGGCGTAGCTTGAGGAGCAGTTGATGATGATGATGGAGTTGGATGGGTTGCAGGTGCTGGATTTACATTGCTATTACTTCGTTGAGGTGGAGGTGAGAGAGGTTCGAATCTGTTTTCTGTCTGGATGGAGAATTGTTTGTGCGGTGCTGTGTCATCTTCTGTGTTCTTTCTCTTCGCTGTTTTACGTGGGGGCGGGGTTTGGAATTGCCCTTCCCCATCGTCTTGTTCCATCTCTTCTGTTTCGGATATTTCAGATTCAGAAGAGCGGTAATATCGTGAATAGTTGTCGTCATATGTTTGATTGGTGTCTTCATTGGTGTCGCCATTTGCTGAGTTTGAATCTGTGTCCGGACGTGGTGCGTCGTGATTGGTTGGTTTGTCGTTACTGAGAGTCGCCATGTTGCTGTCTACTTGTGCCTGTTGTAATTTGTGGATCTGATGTCTGAGTGCTTGTTCCATCTCTGTTTCTTGTGTGGTGTTTGTATTTGGCTCAGACCTACCCGCGTGATCTGCCTCAGCCCTAGTACTAAGTCTTTGCCTCGAAGGCCGCGGACGTACAGCGCGCGGGGGGCCGGCCTGCTCTCGGTCGGGCCCCCGTGTCTGAGGCCCTGGGTCTTCATCATTCCCTGGACTACTCATTCCTAGCCCCGGCTATTCCAGGGACGTTCTCCTGTTCCTATTGCGCCCTGTCACCCTGACAACACGACAATTTCGCGCTACGATCACAAGGTGCGAAGTAATAACGCCGCCCCTTAGTGAACGTCACACAGCGACCGCTGCTCGGAGACCGATGCCTCGCGCCACAGGCCCAGCCAGTGTCGCGGGCGGGCGCGGACGGCCGAGAGAGCGGCCGCCACTCTGCGCGCCGCCGCGCCGCGCCTCCCGCGCTTGCTACCGCCCAACGTCCGACAGCCTGTGCGGAGCAGCCCCACACCTGCGCCACAACCACCCGCGCCTTTCAAACCACCGAGGATGGGGCTACACACAGCCACACCACAGTCGCCAACCAGTCGCCACGGCAGCGCCGCAAACCACGGCCAAACTGCAGCCACCGCGCGCTACAGCCTGGGTCGGCCCGCCGAGAATCGCCGCCCACGCCCAAATGCCGCCCCCACAGCCCCAGCCGGCGACCGGCCACAATGGCCAAACCTTCGGCAAAGGCCCCACACCGTCGCCGCGGCAGCCCGGCCAGCGCGGCCGGCGCCACAGCCACACAAGAGGAGGCGTGCGGCGATGACGGCCGTGCAAACGCACCTCCGCCGCCCCATCGCCCTCCCACCGTTTCCCGATCGGCCCGCAGCCGTCGGGCCACGTCCTCCTCCTCTCGCCCGCCAACATTCACAGCCCTTTCGTTCGTTTCCCAACAATTTCAATTGTGCCCGCCGCAAAAAACGGGCGCCGCCTGCAAAGCAACATGCTCCGCCGGAGCGCCCCTCGCCGCTTACGAGCCAACCCCTCGCCCGAGGCAAACCGAAATCCGCAACTACAGACCAACCCAATCTGCCGTCAGCACACACGACAGCCAACATCACGCGTTACGAGTTAGACATTAGGTTCACACGTCTCGGTTAGGTTCGGTGGACGTGGGTTGGGTTAAGGGCACTTGGGTTAGGTTAAGCATTCAAAACACACGTCAGGCGTCAGAGGTTAGGTTAGGTTACGTTACATTAAGGTTAGGTTAGGTTAGGTTAGGTTAGGGGCACTTGGGTTAGGTTAAGGGTCGGTGTTAGGTTAAGCGTCAAACTTAGGTTAAGCATTCAAACCACACGTCGGGCGTCCGAGGTTAGGTTAGGTTAGGTTAGGTTAGGTTAAGGCCACTTGGGTTAGGTTAAGCCTCAAACTTAGGTTAAGCATTCAAACACACGTCGGGCGTCAGGTGGCCGCAGCAGCCGCACCTACCTACCCACCCACCCACCCACCCACCTCACGGCCGGACAGCTTGGCTTACTTGGCGCTGAGGCTGACCTCACCGCACCTCACCTCACGCTACGCAACGCTACACAGGTTCGGTTCGCTCAGCTTAGGCTTAGAGCTTAAGCGCCGAGGTCGGATTACGTTGGTTCACCTTCGGGCGCCACACTTTGGGTGTAAAGGTCGCGTCGGGTCGTCGGCACGCCGCAAAAACAAAAACAAAAGCGAAGCCACAGACAACGCCGACAAACGGGCAGCACGACCACGACCAGATACCGAGACACACGGACCACCCACCGGCCAAAGGGCACCAAACAACAAACCAGAGCACCACGTGTCGACCAGAGCAACCCGCCGCTCACGCGACGTGGCTGGCACCGAAGGGCCGCCGCAACTGCGCTTTCCGCGCCGGGCCGGATGCACGTGCGGCAACACCACCACCGCACACAGCCGCTGTTCAACATCAACCAACAACACGCCGCGGTCGCAGCCTCAACGCCAGCACACGTTTGCACCACCATTCACACGCACCGCACAAACAGCTGTCGCCGACAACACAAACACACCGCAACGACGCCGCCGCCGCCGCCGCCGCCGCCTCTACTTGTGCCGGCCACCCACCCCACCGACGGCGCACCTGTCGCCAGCCGGCAGTCGGCAGTCGGCAGTCGGCACGGGAAACGCACACCGCCACTTCGCTCGCGCGCACGCCACCAACCAGTCGTCGTCTCCAAAAACAACAAACAAACATAGGGCAGGCAACAAATCGCCTCGCACGAACCGTCCACAAAACTATCAAAGCACAGCCTCTGGCTAACGGCCACGACGCAGCGGCACGCTGCTCCTTTCCCCGCCCCACTCCATTCACAAAGTCACGCGACACCTTTCCGCCACTACGCGCAGCCGCACCCGACGCCCGTGGCAACGACACAACTACTGCACTATCCACCGTACACACAGCCAGCCAGCCAGCCAGCCAGCCAGCCAGCCAGCCAGCCAGCCAGCCAGCCAAAAGCACACCAACGACCCAAACACGCACGTGCAACGGCACGCCCCAAACCAGTCAACGTCGACAACCACACGCACGGCTGGAAACAGGCGTCCTTCCACGTTGCCATCAAGCTACACACAAGACACAAGGAACCAACAACAGCACGCCTGCCCGCCCGCCCCACTCTCACGCCGCAAAAAGCACACCGAAACCGCCAAACGCACATTCCCATCGCACTGACACCGACCGGCTCGCTACCACCACACCTCTCGGCAGCCGTTTCGCAGACATGACACGGCGCGACATGACATCACGACCAACTCTCCTTTCCCCGACGCCTTCGGCCGGAGCACAACGCCGCCAATTCGCCACACAGTCGACAAGCGCCCGCCCTCCCTGCACGACGCCGCGCAGCAAACGCGCCCGCAAACACATACCTCTCCTCTCTCTCGGCCGCCCGACGCGCCAACCGCCACACCGCCAGCCACTCGCAATTGTGCACTGCCGCCAGCCACACGTCCAACACGCCGCGCCGCCTCCGGCCACCCGCCAGGGGGCGCTCACGTCCGCGACAACAGCGCGGCCCGCCGGGCCAAACCGAACCGAGCCGCCCGCCGCTGCTCTGCACATCTTCCTGCGCGCATCAACAAAACGAGGCAAGCGAGCACACCCCGTCACAACGCCACATCACGCAAATGCCGTGCCGACCTCTTGTGTCTACCGCCTAAATTGCACTCACCAGCCGCCCCTTCTTCTTCCTATCTATCTATCTGTGCGTCTGTGTCGGTCCGCGCGTGACGCCTCTCAACATCCGCCGTCGCCGTCCCCGTTTCCGCCCCAATGCCATCGTCGCGCCGCCGCCTCCTCCTCCTCCTCCGCCGCCCCTGTCCGGCCCGCACCACACCATACACCGCTGCTTGTCCCGGCCGTTGCCACCAAAGGCGCCTACCGCAAACGCGCCACGCCGCAGCCCCCGTGCGTGCATCTCCGTGCCGACGCTGCCTCTCTGCCCTCCCGCACGCACTCGACCGACCGACATGCACTGCGTCGACGGCCTCGACAACACAGTCTCTGGGCTCCGCACTGCGTGTTCCGGTACGCGCGCTCAAACACCTATGTACTCATTACCAGCGATGGCGAGGCACCACACAATCTCTGACCAGAGAGTTTCTTATCGTCGCTAGTCTGCGCCACACGACACTAGTGGCACGTAGCGGGTCGGCAGGAACAGTTGTCATCTCTATGTGGCGGGTCGGGAGAGGTCGTAGTCAGTCGACGACAGTATTAGCGAGTGGACGATTGTACTGAGCGGGCGGCGGCGTGCTCTTCTCGCGACTCTGGTCTCCGTTCGGGACGATGCATATTGTTATAAAAGGTAAGGTAATGAAGCTGCATTGCGCAAATCTAATAATGTATGTCAATTGTAACTATTTTCTTCACAACAAAATGCCCCAATAATACTTTGTTTCCAAAGTAACTTTTTTTTAAAGGTAAAACCATTCATTTCCATTTAAAGAATATTTCCTCCAACAATCAAAAAATTCAATGTGAGCCGGCATTCATTGCACGAAGCTGTGTACAGGTATCTACAGTTAAGAGCACATATAGATGCAGTTTGTTTCCTCTTTTGCCTTTTTTTTTCATTGACGTAACGATCTTTTGCTCTTTTTTTTTTTGTTTTTTATTCTGATTTGTACGTAGGCTGTTTGTTTACATTTTTTTTTATTGGTAATGCCACGTAGCGCTCTGTGTGAAAATCACTGCCTGTGCCGTGTGCAGTCAGTGGCCAGTTTGCATTGTTGTCATATGAACCTGCTATAGCTGGATGTGAACAGCGCGTACCGTTGCGCAGTTAGGGGTGAGCCGCCAGCACTGGTGCATGTGAGGAGAGATATGGCGGACTTTTCAAATTACATATATTATGACTTGTGATGATATTAAGGGTAAATACATTGTTTGTTGTTCTCTATTAAAATCTTTACTTTGCTAACTATCCCTATCAGTAGTTAGTGCCCTCCGTAGTTTGAATCTCTTATTTAGCTGGCAGTAGTGGTGCTCGCTGTATTGCCGTACTTCGAGTAATGACGATTTTTGTGAGGTAAGTGATTTCCGAAAGGTGTACTTTAATGTTACTCAGGGCCATTCTTTTGCAGGGATCTTTGATAGTCAGATTGCGTTGCGCTCAAAATATAGTGCGTCACTTTAAGCGCAGTTTTGTATACATTGTTGTTCAAAGGGGGACGTTTCAGAATACAGGGCCGAAGGTCAGCCAGCGCTGCCCTTACAACGTTTATCGGGTTTTCAATTATGTCTCTTGAGATGTTCATGGTTCATTATTTCCATTCATCATATTATCGCGCGTTTCCCATCAATCTTCGTTCGTTCATTTTCTAGGGACGTTAACAACATTCTGGCACATTTTTATCATCATTCACGCACTCACTTACTTACGACTATTTGTGCGGGGAGGTTACACTTGGGTCCATTTCCATTTACATTCAATGTTGATAGACCTTTTTTTTGTTGTTGTTTTGTTGCTGGCAGGTTACAAACGCCTCATTTTATGTTGGTTGCAGCGTTTTTCTCCTTCTTCTAGTGTTTTCCCCGCTCTCACCACCGCCCCCGCCCCTCCCGCATCCGTCGGTCTCACCACGTTCACTGACGGCCGCGTCTGCGGCTACACCACAACACAACAACGGCCCCCTCCCGGCAACCCATTCGTTTTCTCTTCTTTTGCACAAAAACAACGCCGCACGCGCCAGCCGAGCGCAGCGCAAGCCACCCACACCGCGCCCCTCCCCGTCTTTATAGCCCCCGCTTCTTGTTTTCTTCGTTTGCCCCCTCCCATCTCCCGAATGCCATGCCATGCCATGCCAGCAGCGTTACGCGTGCCCCTCCCCTGTCCACACACTACCGCGAAACGAACAGCCTTCCGGGCCACATGCAGGGCACGCCCACCGCCATTCCCGGACGCAATTCTCGAAACAACACACACACAAAATGAACGCACTATCCCCACTTCGCTTCTCTCTCTCTCTCTCTCTCTCTCTCTCTCTCTCTCTCTCTCTCTCTCTCTCTCTCTCGTCCCTTCCCTTTAACGAAAGACAAACAAACCCCAGTTAACACACTTTCTCGACACCTTCATGTAGGGAGGGAGGGAGGGAGGGAGGGTGCGTGCGTGCGTTGTCTCGACCGTGACGGCAACCATCGACGATCCATTTCCCCCACTGGTAAAACATGTTCACTAACACCTACAGACATCATTCCGTACACACACAATGGCTTTGCACACGAACATAGACGGCACGGGCACTGTCGTACATTCTTCCTCAGAACCATCTCAACGAACGTTACATACACATCCGGGAAAGCAAAGCAAAGCAACGCAACGCACACAATTCAGCCGTCAAAGGTAACGTTCACCACGGCAGACACTTGCCGCCGCGCCGTTACACGCATTTCAGTGCGGCTACAATACACCTCCGACACGGGAACGTTCCGTTGCTCTACACCGCGTTTCTCCGTTTTGTTTGGTTTTTTTTTCTTTTTTCTCTCTCTCTCTACTTTTTTTTTTCCCCTCTGTCCTTTCCTCCACCATTCTCTCCTCACGTTCTGCCCAGACATTCGACCGATCACAGAGGTTCACCTTTCGGTAACCGTTCTCAGCGCGACGGTATGACGGGTGTTCAAGACGTACCGTTGCGTGATGCCGGTGTACCGCGCCGATCGACAGTTTCCCAGAGGCGACGGATCGGACCACATCACCGACACACACAAACACGTGTGCGCACATTCGCCAAAGCGACCGTCGTCTTCTAGCGTCGCGCTTACTGTACTGTACTGTACTGCACTGGACTGGACACGCGTGCATGCATCTTCAATGACGACGTCGGTGTGCGTGCGTCGTACGCACAAGCAGACACAGTCAGTCAGACACGACTATCGAAATCAGAGTCGGAGGGAAGGTACATCATCGTGCGTGTCGCCCGTACAATGCAATACACATTGGTGTCTCAATGCGCGTTCATTTAAACGTCACTCACACGCCTCCACGCTGCAGCATTTACAGACACATCTCACCCTAGCCATGTATGGCGTGCAAACCGACCCGAAAAAACGGCCGTCGTTACACACTGACATTCCCAACAATCGCGTTTCGTTTCCATCCGTCACGTAACTAACCGGCACCTCCATCCAAAGGACACATCACCGATCGCACTTCCCCCACCTCGCAGACAGGTAACACCAACGAGTTGTGCGCACGTGCCTCCATTCCACGTCACACCGTGGCCGTACCCCGCAACACGCGACGCGCCCCCATCAATCAAATTCATCGCATCGGCCACCCCACCCCGTCGCGTCGCAACCAAAGCGGTAGCTATTGCCGCCGTCCACCCACTCACACACAAAACAACAACAACAACAACAACAACAATTCCGCCCTTCCCGCAAAGGCCATTTGGTGGCCCTGAAAAGGGCCGTTTTTGCCGCTCTCGCAACGGAGGAGCCTTCTCTCCTTCCATTCCAGAGCCACCTCCTTACTTGGAGCTCGTGTACTTGGTCACCGCCTTCGTGCCCTCGCTCACGGCGTGCTTGGCCAGCTCGCCAGGCAGCAACAGCCGCACAGCGGTCTGGATCTCGCGGGACGTGATGGTCGAGCGCTTGTTGTAGTGCGCCAGGCGGGACGCCTCGGCCGCGATGCGCTCGAAAATGTCGTTCACGAAGCTGTTCATGATGCTCATCGCCTTCGACGAGATGCCCGTGTCAGGGTGCACCTGCTTCAGCACCTTGTAGATGTAGATGGCATAGCTCTCCTTCCTCTTGCGCTTCTTCTTCTTGTCGCCCTTCGAAATGTTCTTCTGAGCCTTGCCAGCCTTCTTGGCGGCCTTCCCGCTAGTCTTGGGCGGCATCTCAAACAAGAACGTGAACGTACGGCAGCAACACCAGTAGCAAGCGCTCCGCTCTAGTCAGCGTCTCCCCACACAGTGGCACCCAGCGCGCCCCGCCGCCGCACCTTTACCAGCTCGCCCCGTTGCGGCCGCCGACCAATGGGCCGCGAGCGCAACCGGCCGCCGCACCCGAGAGCATAAAGGACCCCCACCCCTGGCGGCGGTCCTCGACATAGCTCTCACTAGGAGAATAACAGGCTTCGTGACCGCGAGAACAATAAATAGAATGTCCTCCGATCACAACCCAGTTATATTCGAGGTCGATGTGGGAGAAAGGGTAGCTCTCCCACAACACCAGGTGTCGTATAAGCACACGAACTGGGAGCACTTTCAGGTAAATGTCGCTTCTGAAATAGCTCGCGCCCCGCCTCCAACTGCAGATACTGCAGAACAGGCGCTTAAAGACCTCACCAACACGATCCTGCAGGCTGCTGAGGAGGCCACACCCCGGCAGCGGGAAGGCCCGCCTCCTCAAATACAACTCCCGGAGCACCTGCTTGCGCAAATTAGGCACAAAAACAGGGTCGCAAAAGAATGGAAAATAACAAGAAATCCGGCAACTAGGAGGCTGCTCAACCGTCTACAGAGAGAGTTGAAAGTAGCACTCAATGAGCACCGCAACCAGCAATGGTCTGCCCGCCTATCAGCCCTCAAAGTAGACGACAACAGCCTATGGCAAGCTACCAAGCAATTCACACGAACACGCGCGCGTATGCCGCCTCTGCACGGCGAGCGTGGAGGCCTTGTCTTCAGCCCTGTCGACAAGGCCAACGCGCTCGCCGACTCGTTCGAACAACAGTTTCAACCAGCAGAGGCGCAGGACGAGGACCACGAAATCATAGTCCGTCAGCAGCTTGCAGTATTCCTTGCAGCTGAAGACGACGAGAATGAACACACTCCACTTTTCGCCCCAGAAGACGTGGCAAAAGTCATTAGGTCCCTGCCCAACAAAAAGGCTCCAGGCCACGACCGGCTCACAAACCAGTTAGTTAAGAACCTCCCGCCATTGGCAATCACACACATCGCGAACGTCTTCAACGAGATTACTCGATCCCGCGAGTTTCCAGCGTGCTGGAAACACGCGGAGGTGGTCGCGATAGCTAAACCCGGTAAGGACCCATTATTCCCACAGCACTACAGACCGATTAGTCTTCTGCCCACTCTCAGTAAAATCTACGAGCGCCTCCTAGTCAAACCCATTGAGCAACACATCTCCAGAGAGCAAGTCCTGCCTGATTTCCAGTTCGGATTCAGGCAGAAACACTCCGCCCCCCAACAGATCATGAGAGTCGTTGAAGCAGCCACCGAGGCCTTCAACCGCAGAAGCTACTGTGGGATAGTGCTACTTGATGTAGCCAAAGCCTTCGATTCCGTATGGCACAATGGGCTATTGTACAAACTATACACACAAGGCTTCCCCGGGACGATAGTAAAGCTACTCAAAAGCTATCTCTCGAATAGGACATTTTCCGTCAGGGTTGACAACTCCCTGTCGACAAAAAGACGCATACGTGCAGGGGTGCCCCAGGGATCGGTGCTAGGGCCTGTCCTGTACAGCCTGTACACGGCAGACACACCCACCTCACCCCTGGTGCACACTGCACAATATGCAGATGATACTGCATTTTTCACCCGCAACCCAAACAGGGATCTGGTCACAAGACGCCTCCAAAGAGTTCTCAACGCCACAGAGGAATGGTCTAAAAGGTGGCGCATCACAATCAACAGCGGCAAGACCCAGGCTATGATGATTACGCGCCGATTAGGACCGCGAGGACCTCGCAGGCGACCACCCTTAAATCTAAGATTAAACGGGCAAGAACTGCCCTGGCGCAACACCGCAAAGTATCTAGGGGTGACCCTAGATAAGAGGCTGACATGGCAGGCGCATATTGACGACGTTCGCCGCCGAGCCAGCGCCCGCCTGAGCGTACTATACCCGGTCCTTAATACTGGTAGCGGGCTAACAGCAGACCTAGGAGTACGCGTCTACTGCACCCTCATACGCCCCATAATGGAATACGCGTGCCCAGTGTGGGGCTATGCGGCCAGGACACACGTACTCAAACTCCAAAGGGTACAAAACAGGGCCCTCAAACGTGCCTTACACCTCCCGTCCCGATTCCCCACAGACGACCTACACGCGTCTGCGGACGTAATACGCCTACAACAACGTTTTGTTGACCTAGCTAAAGCGTTCTACGAAACAGCTAGCAGGTCAACAAACCCCCTCATAAACTCACTGGGTCATTACGACCCCACCACCAAGCGTCACAGAACACCCAGGTCACTATTCTTTGACTGAACACACACTCGCCCTCCATCACATCACTCTCTTTCACACCCATCAATTCACCATCATCATCACCCACAAATCGCCACAGATCAGGCAGCACAAGTTAAAATAGCAAACACGCACATAACCACACAAGACATACCACAAAAGTAAAGACACAACAAAAACAACCACACATTTCCCAATCGAAGTAAATGTCTGAGGACAAAAACTTCACCTCTAGTCACCCTGAAGGTCAGGGTACAAAATGTGCGAGCGGCGGTGGCGGCGCCGCCCTCTCGCTGAGTGGCAGTCAAGGGTTGAGCTTGCTCCTCTTACTCGCTTACTGTCAGCCATAGGCCCCCGCTTGCACGGGTGACAAACCAGGTGCGACTTCGGCTTCGCTTTTATTAAAGCGTTGGCGAGTGCACACGTCGAAGCGCAGCACGGTCAGGGTGCATGATGAGCAAATTGTCGTGTGCGGTTTCGAGCTGCGGTGACGATTCGGGGTCCCAGCAGCTTGCTGCTGGCGGCGTCGATGTCGTCTCCTCGATGTCGCGGGCCGCTTTTCCGGGCGGTTCGGGTACTTTTGCTGCCGCAGAGCCATGCTCTGCTCCCCCGAGTGTTAGGGACTCTGCAGGTCAGGGCCTGGTCACTGGCCAGTGTCCCGCGCCTGCCAGTTTGTTAGGGCCTAGTACAGCCGCCGGAAACCTAACGGTGTCGGCAACGAAGGCGGCGACTGGCATACCCAAGGCAGCCCTTGACTTTGCTTCCATTTCCAACCCCAACGAGGACAATAGGGCGCTTAACGCCGTCACACAACGAACCAGCACTACGTCTTTCATTGTCAGTATGACCAGCGCCACTAATTCCCCCAACCCAGACGTTGACAGGCTACTCTTAGAAAACGCACAGAATAACCTCCTCCCTTATCTTGCGTCCCGCAGGCGCGAAAAGGAGAATCGTCTCCCAGTGAAAATTCTTCCGAAACCCACTTCCAAAGCCCAACCCAAACCATCCCGCAAAACCACTCCCAACCTCAAATCCCCACACACTCCGTCCCCTAAAGTCAAACTCTCCAGAACCCAGAAAAAGAACAGAGGCAGGCGCAAGAATCTCCTAAAGAGACTTAAAGTTTCCAGCCAACCTCCGGAAGCTGAAAACAAGGAAAAGGAGGAACACGATTCCGACTCAGATAACCCTCTAGTTATCGATGAAACAAGGCAGGAGCAGGGAAACGAGACCGGGGAAACCGCTATTAGCGGCGAAGGCGACGGTTTTCAACTAGCTAGAAAAACTGTCCGCCAACCCACACCCCCGCCAGCCACGGAGGCGGCACCAACATCTAACCGTTTTTCTGCCATTGATGACGAACCCACGACCAATGATGCGCCACCCCAAGAACCAGTGGGCTCGCAGAAACGAGCATACCTCCCCCCAATCGTCGCGGAATTTGATAGGGACTACAAAGAGCTCTATGATTTGGTGAAGAGCTCAGTAGGCGATAGATTCAAAGCCAAACCGGCAGGGGGCGACAAAATAAAACTCACCCTCCACTCCATGGAGGAATACACGGCGGTAAAACAACTCCTGAGCGATAAGAAAATACCGCACTATACTTTTCCAACTGAACGGATCAGGAACCTGAATATAGTTATACGCGACCTACCGCGCAAACTATCGCCCTCAGCGATAAAAGAAGACCTGATCCGTCAGAATTTCGACGTAAAGACGGTCACACAGATGAAACCACCTGGTTCTAACAACAAGTGGCCCCTATACCTCGCCATAATGCCAGACACACCCATAAACAAAAAGCCCATGAGGAGTGTCCTACAAATTCCTGTAACCACCGAGCTACTGAAAAAGAAAAATCGATCGCAGCAATGTTTTAGGTGTCAGGGACTGGGACATGTGGCCTCACACTGCGACATGCCTGTACGATGCAGGAAGTGTGCGGAGGGACATGACTCCAGGACCTGTCAAATAAAAATTGACGACCCAAGAATAAAGTGTGCGCTATGCGGCGAAGGGCACACCGCCAGCTACCTGGGGTGCAGGGTTCATAAGAACTACGCCCAACGCTATCGAGGCACGAATGCACCTCCAAACAAACCCCAGGCTAAACCTCCAAACCGACCTGAAACCACAAGACGAGATAGGCCGGCCTACAGAGGCAAATCCCGGGAGGTGACGGCCGCCGCGACGTTCGCAAACATCGCGGCCGACACTGAGGCGCGTAGTAGCGCCCCTCTGCCGGCCGTGGTGGGACCGGAATCTTGCGGCCGACGCTCACCGGAAACAACCCAGGACACTCCTCCCCCTGACCAGATCCCTAACGACGGAGAATGCCCTAGGGAAGTCCTAACCCCTGCCCCAAAGACCAGTCTGCAGCGGGCGGAGGGAGCGGTCCGTCAGACTGATGGCAGACACCCTGTCACCCAAAGTCTGAGCGAAGCTGCCCCCTCGCCTGCCACTGACGATCCTGTGCTGGGAGTCATGTCCCAAACTCTGAATCTTCTCGCACAGATGATGCGGGAAATTCAGCAGCAAAATGCACAGATCCTCGCCGCCCTACAAGCAGCAGTTAAGCAGTCGCATCCCTCAGCGACTTCCCAAGCAACAACAACAGCCAAACATGGATAGACGCCCCCACATTCAAGGTCTGAAAATGTGCGTCTTTAACGCAGACGGCATCTTCAACCAAGTCATGGAGTTCCGAGAGCTCATGAAGGAGCTTAATATCGACGTTTGCATGATGTCCGAAACACACCTTAAACCGGGAGTAAAAGCGGCAGTCCCAAACTATAACAGTTACAGACGTGATAGGCCAACCGCAGGAGGCGGGGTGGCCATATACGTAAAGAGAGGGATCCCCCACCACCAGATATTCCCCCCAGCTACCCGCTCGTTAGAAACGGTAGCTGTGGAAATAGCCACAGTTACAGGCCCCCTCACAGTCGTTGCAGCTTACCGCCAACCGACCCCAACTTTAGATGAGGACGACATTCCCGCACTTGCACAAATCAGAGGCAAGCTCCTAATAGGAGGAGACCTCAATGCAAAACATGCAGACTGGCACTCTAGAGTCACGACCAGAGCCGGTCGTCAACTGCAACGACTCGCGCGAGACCACCAGTTCGACGTCTGGGGCCCAGAAGAGCCGACACACTTCCCTAAAAACGGAGGCCGGCCAGACGTCCTCGACATAGCTCTCACTAGGAGAATAACAGGCTTCGTGACCGCGAGAACAATAAATAGAATGTCCTCCGATCACAACCCAGTTATATTCGAGGTCGATGTGGGAGAAAGGGTAGCTCTCCCACAACACCAGGTGTCGTATAAGCACACGAACTGGGAGCACTTTCAGGTAAATGTCGCTTCTGAAATAGCTCGCGCCCCGCCTCCAACAGCAGATACTGCAGAACAGGCGCTTAAAGACCTCACCAACACGATCCTGCAGGCTGCTGAGGAGGCCACACCCCGGCAGCGGGAAGGCCCGCCTCCTCAAATACAACTCCCGGAGCACCTGCTTGCGCAAATTAGGCACAAAAACAGGGTCGCAAAAGAATGGAAAATAACAAGAAATCCGGCAACTAGGAGGCTGCTCAACCGTCTACAGAGAGAGTTGAAAGTAGCACTCAATGAGCACCGCAACCAGCAATGGTCTGCCCGCCTATCAGCCCTCAAAGTAGACGACAACAGCCTATGGCAAGCTACCAAGCAATTCACACGAACACGCGCGCGTATGCCGCCTCTGCACGGCGAGCGTGGAGGCCTTGTCTTCAGCCCTGTCGACAAGGCCAACGCGCTCGCCGACTCGTTCGAACAACAGTTTCAGCCAGCAGAGGCGCAGGACGAGGACCACGAAATCATAGTCCGTCAGCAGCTTGCAGTATTCCTTGCAGCTGAAGACGACGAGAATGAACACACTCCACTTTTCGCCCCAGAAGACGTGGCAAAAGTCATTAGGTCCCTGCCCAACAAAAAGGCTCCAGGCCACGACCGGCTCACAAACCAGTTAGTTAAGAACCTCCCGCCATTGGCAATCACACACATCGCGAACGTCTTCAACGAGATTACTCGATCCCGCGAGTTTCCAGCGTGCTGGAAACACGCGGAGGTGGTCGCGATAGCTAAACCCGGTAAGGACCCATTATTCCCACAGCACTACAGACCGATTAGTCTTCTGCCCACTCTCAGTAAAATCTACGAGCGCCTCCTAGTCACACCCATTGAGCAACACATCTCCAGAGAGCAAGTCCTGCCTGATTTCCAGTTCGGATTCAGGCAGAAACACTCCGCCCCCCAACAAATCATGAGAGTCGTTGAAGCAGCCACCGAGGCCTTCAACCGCAGAAGCTACTGTGGGATAGTGCTACTTGATGTAGCCAAAGCCTTCGATTCCGTATGGCACAATGGGCTATTGTACAAACTATACACACAAGGCTTCCCCGGGACGATAGTAAAGTTACTCAAAAGCTATCTCTCGAATAGGACATTTTCCGTCAGGGTTGACAACTCCCTGTCGACAAAAAGACGCATACGTGCAGGGGTGCCCCAGGGATCGGTGCTAGGGCCTGTCCTGTACAGCCTGTACACGGCAGACACACCCACCTCACCCCTGGTGCACACTGCACAATATGCAGATGATACTGCATTTTTCACCCGCAACCCAAACAGGGATCTGGTCACAAGACGCCTCCAAAGAGTTCTAAACGCCACAGAGGAATGGTCTAAAAGGTGGCGCATCACAATTAACAGCGGCAAGACCCAGGCTATGATGATTACGCGCCGATTAGGACCGCGAGGACCTCGCAGGCGACCACCCTTAAATCTAAGATTAAACGGGCAAGAACTGCCCTGGCGCAACACCGCAAAGTATCTAGGGGTGACCCTAGATAAGAGGCTGACATGGCAGGCGCATATTGACGACGTGCGCCGCCGAGCCAGCGCCCGCCTGAGCGTACTATACCCGGTCCTTAATACTGGTAGCGGGCTAACAGCAGACCTAGGAGTACGCGTCTACTGCACCCTCATACGCCCCATAATGGAATACGCGTGCCCAGTATGGGGCTATGCGGCCAAGACACACGTACTCAAACTCCAAAGGGTACAAAACAGGGCCCTCAAACGTGCCTTACACCTCCCCTCCCGATTCCCCACAGACGACCTACACGCGTCTGCGGACGTAATACGCCTACAACAACGTTTTGTTGACCTAGCTAAAGCGTTCTACGAAACAGCTAGCAGGTCAACAAACCCCCTCATAAACTCACTGGGTCATTACGACCCCACCACCAAGCGTCACAGAACACCCAGGTCACTATTCTTTGACTGAACACACACTCGCCCTCCATCACATCACTCTCTTTCACACCCATCAATTCACCATCATCATCACCCACAAATCGCCACAGATCAGGCAGCACAAGTTAAAATAGCAAACACGCACATAACCACACAAGACATACCACAAAAGTAAAGACACAACAAAAACAACCACACATTTCCCAATCGAAGTAAATGTCTGAGGACAAAAACTTCACCTCTAGTCACCCTGAAGGTCAGGGTACAAAATGTGCGAGCGGTGGTGGTGGCGGCGCCGCCACTCCGCTGCTCGACTCGCTGCGGCTCGCACCGTCCTTCGTCTCGTCTCGTTTTCACACCACCCATCGCCATGTCCGGACGCGGAAAGGGAGGCAAAGTCAAGGGCAAGTCAAAGTCCCGCTCCAGCAGGGCCGGGCTCCAGTTCCCGGTCGGCAGAATCCACCGCCTCCTGCGCAAGGGAAACTACGCCGAGCGCGTCGGCGCCGGGGCGCCCGTCTACCTCGCCGCCGTCATGGAGTACCTCGCGGCTGAGGTGCTCGAGCTGGCCGGAAACGCGGCCCGCGACAACAAGAAGACGCGCATCATCCCGCGCCACCTGCAGCTTGCCATCCGCAACGACGAGGAGCTCAACAAGCTCCTGTCGGGCGTCACCATCGCACAGGGTGGTGTCCTGCCCAACATCCAGGCCGTCCTGCTGCCAAAGAAGACCGAGAAGAAGGCCTAAACAGAGAGGCCAGGCAATCGGCACGCGGACCCGCCGCCCAGCAGCGCTGCGTGCTCCCCTGCACGCAACGCGCTTTGCCGGCCCCGGCTCACAACAATCGGCCCTTTTCAGGGCCACCACACAAACCTACGTCCAAAGCAAAATTGCAGTCGTCCTCGCCGCACTTTACTTTAACGTCACTTCCACAGCCGCCGCCGGCAACAAGACCATACCAACTGCTACGATTGCAGGGGGGAGAAATTCTGCGAGGTACCTCGGTGTCACGCCTGACATCCAAGTGTCACATAGGGGAACTTGGCACAAACGCTCACGCCAGGATGCACATCCTGTACCCTGTTCCCTCGACCCCGCAACAGGCGTAGCGATACTGGAATATGCGCGCCCTGTATGGGGCTGTGCAGCCAGATCGACGATGCATCGCCTACAGAAGGGTCCAAAGCAGAGCGCTCTACGACGGGGCCTTACACGTCCCCGCGGCAGACCTGCATAGAACCACTCACAACACGATTCCGCGCCCTGGCACAAGCGTTCTACGCCACCGCGCGGAAGTCAGAAAATGACTGTTACGTCTTGACCCTTGGGCGATATGAACACCACAGGGACAGATGTGCAAGACCCGAGAGTCGCTGCTCCAGCAGTAGCACAGACAGAACACATAATCACTCTCAACAAACAGCAACGTCCGAAAACAAGCACAGTACCGAAGATAAGAACAACACACAGAAAAGAGGAGCAAATGTCCACAGGCGACAATAACCTCCACCAACTCCCCCTCTAACGGTAAGAGGACTAAAAGAGAGAAGAACAAGAAGAGCCGCCGCCATCTTGTCGTCCACAGCCCGTGTGGCCCAACACACACACACACACACCTTGTTTTGTTTCGTTTGCCTCAAGCACCTCCACGCACGCACAGTCGCCTTCCAAACGACAAGACAACGACAGCAATAATGACCACTGCGAGAGGAGCGTGTCGACACACCGCCCTCCACTCCCGCGCGCCCCAAACAAACGAAACAGCTGATCCGGCCGCCTATCGGCACGCCTTGCCTCGGCAACTCCAACGCCGCCGCAAACACACACAGCCAAACCGCGCAAATATTCACCGCCTCTCGCACAACAACAACAACAACAACACACAGCCCGGCATCTCCATCGATCGATAAACAAAGCAAACACAAAACGCCCTCTCTCGCACACACAGCCGCAAGACCGCTTCCTTTCCTTTCTCCCAGTCACGTCACGTCAGTCAAACGAAAACGAAATGAAGAATGAAAGAAAGAAGGCAGGCAGGCAGGCAACACACGCAGCAACAACACAGACTCTTTCGCACTTTTCAATTTCCGAACAGTGTGGTGGCCCTGAAAAGGGCCGTTTTCGTCTCTCCCACGGCCGCGGGAAGGCCAACGCGGCACAGCACACCGGCTGCGACGCGCCTAACCGCCGAAACCGTACAGGGTGCGCCCCTGCCTCTTCAGGGCGTACACCACGTCCATGGCCGTCACAGTCTTGCGCTTGGCGTGCTCAGTGTACGTCACCGCGTCGCGGATCACGTTCTCCAGGAACACCTTCAGCACTCCGCGGGTCTCCTCGTAGATCAGACCAGAGATGCGCTTCACGCCGCCCCTGCGAGCCAGGCGGCGGATCGCGGGCTTCGTGATGCCCTGGATGTTGTCGCGCAACACCTTGCGGTGCCGCTTGGCGCCACCCTTGCCGAGCCCCTTTCCTCCCTTGCCGCGGCCAGTCATCTCTTCTAAATCCTCAAAAAAGCTCAGGCAAGCAAAACGTCTGCTGCAGCGGCTGGCTCCTCACCCGGCGCTAGCGAGTCGGCTACGGTCTGCGCCCAGCGCACGCGCCAGCCCCCCCTATATAGACTCTGGCCCGCCCTCCCCCCACCACGCGCAACCGAGGGCATATAAGCGCACCACGGTGGCTGGCGCGCGCCCGTGTCGTCAAGGCAGCACCCGACGCAGCACCTCGCTCGCCTCCACGCCGCTCCGCTACCGCTATGGCCCGCACAAAGCAAACGGCCCGCAAGTCCACCGGCGGAAAGGCGCCGCGCAAACAGCTCGCCACCAAGGCGGCGAGGAAGAGCGCGCCCGCCACCGGCGGCGTCAAGAAGCCCCACCGCTACAGGCCGGGCACCGTCGCCCTGCGAGAAATCAGGCGCTACCAGAAGAGCACAGAGCTGCTCATCCGCAAGCTGCCATTCCAGCGCCTAGTGCGCGAGATCGCCCAGGACTTCAAGACCGACCTGCGCTTCCAGAGCTCCCGCGGTCATGGCCCTGCAGGAGGCCAGCGAGGCCTACCTCGTCGGCCTCTTCGAAGACACCAACCTGTGCGCAATCCACGCCAAGCGCGTCACCATCATGCCCAAGGACATCCAGCTCGCGCGCCGCATCCGCGGCGAGCGCGCCTAAACACCGCGCCAGCCGCTGGGCACCGCCCACGCACGCAAACAAACAAAACGGCCCTTTTAAGGGCCACTAACATCACTCCGTCGCGAGCAAACTTTGTCGGTCGCCTCTCGCCCCACAACCAGAGAACCAAAGACAAAACACCGCTTCCACTTCCCGTCCGTCCGCCACAGCCGCTCTCCTCTGCCAGCTTGCTGGCGCGCGCAACAATCAATCAACATCATCCCTCCCCGGCGCGGCGCTCAAAGCGCACAACACCCATCGGCCGACGCCGTCAACCACACGGGTGGCTGGCCGGCCGCCGCTTCGTTTCGAAACAAACAAACAAACAAAACAAAAACCCGCACCAACGGCCAGCCAGGCACGCAGGCTCGTCCAACGCCACCGACCCTTTCCACATCTCAACGTCCCCCGCCCCCGTTGCAAGAACACACACACAACCAAGACAAGACACATCCGAGGAGAAGGCAGGCAAACAGACAGACAAACCAAAGTATTCAAACAACATGACACAAACCAACCGTCGGCCGGCCGCGACCAAAAACGGCGACAAGCAACCGCTACCGCCGCCCGCACCCGCCACCGACCCCCCGCAATCCAACCACCACGGCACGCAAACAGTATCCACACACGGGCATACAGAAACGCCAGACGGCACAACCACACCGCAACACGACAATCAAAACCTTCCCGACGTGCTTTGATGGCCCTGAGAAGGGCCGTTTTGGGCCGCGCGTCTCTTGCGCGCCACTAGACGACGGGGACGGGGGGTGGGGACGACGGAGTCAACCGCCAACCCTTCCTTTCCTTTCCCATTCCTTTCTTCTTCTCCTCTACTTCTTCTTCTTGGGCGACGCCTTCGCCTTAGACGGCGTCGTCGCCTTCTTCGGGCGCGGCGCCTTCGGCTTCTTCGTCGGAACCTTGGCGGCCTTCTTCGCCTTCGACGGCGACTTGGCCTTGGCCGGCTTGGCAGCAGCCGCCTTCTTCGCACCGGCGGGAGCGGCCGACGCCGCAGACGCCTTCTTGGCGGCGCCCGCCTTCCGACCAGTCGCCGCCTTCACGCCACCAGCCTTCTTTGCGCCGGCCGCACGGGCACCCTTCTTCTCCTTGCTGGCCGGAGCGGCGCGCTTCTTCTTGGCACCGCCAGCACGAGCCTTGCCGCCCTCAGCCGCCCCGCCGCCGGCGCCGGCAAGCTTGAAAGAGCCGGACGCGCCCTTCCCCTTCGTCTGCACCAGCTCGCCCGCCACCACGGCCGACTTGAGGTACTTCTTGATAAACGGCGCCAGCTTCTCCGCGTCCAGCTTGTAGTGCGCGGCAATGTACTTCTTGATCGCCTGCAGCGACGATCCGCCGCGCTCCTTCAGACTCTTGATGGCGGCCGTCACCATCTCAGAGGTGCGCGGGTGCGCAGGCTTGGCGCGCGGCTTCTTCGCAGACGACGCAGACTTTGCCTTCTTCGTAGTGCCGGTGGCGGCGGGTGCCGCAGCAGTCTCGTTCGTAGCCGCCTGATCTGCCATTTCGACGACGCGCGTTAACACACAACACAGCGAGCAGCGAGAGCGAGAAGAGACACGCAGCGAGCGGAGCGCACAGCAGAGGAATAGCCGCCTCGCGCCACAGGCCCAGCCAGTGTCGCGGGCGGGCGCGGACGGCCGAGAGAGCGGCCGCCACTCTGCGCGCCGCCGCGCCGCGCCTCCCGCGCTTGCTACCGCCCAACGTCCGACAGCCTGTGCGGAGCAGCCCCACACCTGCGCCACAACCACCCGCGCCTTTCAAACCACCGAGGATGGGGCTACACACAGCCACACCACAGTCGCCAACCAGTCGCCACGGCAGCGCCGCAAACCACGGCCAAACTGCAGCCACCGCGCGCTACAGCCTGGGTCGGCCCGCCGAGAATCGCCGCCCACGCCCAAATGCCGCCCCCACAGCCCCAGCCGGCGACCGGCCACAATGGCCAAACCTTCGGCAAAGGCCCCACACCGTCGCCGCGGCAGCCCGGCCAGCGCGGCCGGCGCCACAGCCACACAAGAGGAGGCGTGCGGCGATGACGGCCGTGCAAACGCACCTCCGCCGCCCCATCGCCCTCCCACCGTTTCCCGATCGGCCCGCAGCCGTCGGGCCACGTCCTCCTCCTCTCGCCCGCCAACATTCACAGCCCTTTCGTTCGTTTCCCAACAATTTCAATTGTGCCCGCCGCAAAAAACGGGCGCCGCCTGCAAAGCAACATGCTCCGCCGGAGCGCCCCTCGCCGCTTACGAGCCAACCCCTCGCCCGAGGCAAACCGAAATCCGCAACTACAGACCAACCCAATCTGCCGTCAGCACACACGACAGCCAACATCACGCGTTACGAGTTAGACATTAGGTTCACACGTCTCGGTTAGGTTCGGTGGACGTGGGTTGGGTTAAGGGCACTTGGGTTAGGTTAAGCATTCAAAACACACGTCAGGCGTCAGAGGTTAGGTTAGGTTACGTTACATTAAGGTTAGGTTAGGTTAGGTTAGGTTAGGGGCACTTGGGTTAGGTTAAGGGTCGGTGTTAGGTTAAGCGTCAAACTTAGGTTAAGCATTCAAACCACACGTCGGGCGTCCGAGGTTAGGTTAGGTTAGGTTAGGTTAGGTTAAGGCCACTTGGGTTAGGTTAAGCCTCAAACTTAGGTTAAGCATTCAAACACACGTCGGGCGTCAGGTGGCCGCAGCAGCCGCACCTACCTACCCACCCACCCACCCACCCACCTCACGGCCGGACAGCTTGGCTTACTTGGCGCTGAGGCTGACCTCACCGCACCTCACCTCACGCTACGCAACGCTACACAGGTTCGGTTCGCTCAGCTTAGGCTTAGAGCTTAAGCGCCGAGGTCGGATTACGTTGGTTCACCTTCGGGCGCCACACTTTGGGTGTAAAGGTCGCGTCGGGTCGTCGGCACGCCGCAAAAACAAAAACAAAAGCGAAGCCACAGACAACGCCGACAAACGGGCAGCACGACCACGACCAGATACCGAGACACACGGACCACCCACCGGCCAAAGGGCACCAAACAACAAACCAGAGCACCACGTGTCGACCAGAGCAACCCGCCGCTCACGCGACGTGGCTGGCACCGAAGGGCCGCCGCAACTGCGCTTTCCGCGCCGGGCCGGATGCACGTGCGGCAACACCACCACCGCACACAGCCGCTGTTCAACATCAACCAACAACACGCCGCGGTCGCAGCCTCAACGCCAGCACACGTTTGCACCACCATTCACACGCACCGCACAAACAGCTGTCGCCGACAACACAAACACACCGCAACGACGCCGCCGCCGCCGCCGCCGCCGCCTCTACTTGTGCCGGCCACCCACCCCACCGACGGCGCACCTGTCGCCAGCCGGCAGTCGGCAGTCGGCAGTCGGCAGTCGGCAGTCGGCACGGGAAACGCACACCGCCACTTCGCTCGCGCGCACGCCACCAACCAGTCGTCGTCTCCAAAAACAACAAACAAACATAGGGCAGGCAACAAATCGCCTCGCACGAACCGTCCACAAAACTATCAAAGCACAGCCTCTGGCTAACGGCCACGACGCAGCGGCACGCTGCTCCTTTCCCCGCCCCACTCCATTCACAAAGTCACGCGACACCTTTCCGCCACTACGCGCAGCCGCACCCGACGCCCGTGGCAACGACACAACTACTGCACTATCCACCGTACACACAGCCAGCCAGCCAGCCAGCCAGCCAGCCAGCCAGCCAGCCAGCCAGCCAGCCAAAAGCACACCAACGACCCAAACACGCACGTGCAACGGCACGCCCCAAACCAGTCAACGTCGACAACCACACGCACGGCTGGAAACAGGCGTCCTTCCACGTTGCCATCAAGCTACACACAAGACACAAGGAACCAACAACAGCACGCCTGCCCGCCCGCCCCACTCTCACGCCGCAAAAAGCACACCGAAACCGCCAAACGCACATTCCCATCGCACTGACACCGACCGGCTCGCTACCACCACACCTCTCGGCAGCCGTTTCGCAGACATGACACGGCGCGACATGACATCACGACCAACTCTCCTTTCCCCGACGCCTTCGGCCGGAGCACAACGCCGCCAATTCGCCACACAGTCGACAAGCGCCCGCCCTCCCTGCACGACGCCGCGCAGCAAACGCGCCCGCAAACACATACCTCTCCTCTCTCTCGGCCGCCCGACGCGCCAACCGCCACACCGCCAGCCACTCGCAATTGTGCACTGCCGCCAGCCACACGTCCAACACGCCGCGCCGCCTCCGGCCACCCGCCAGGGGGCGCTCACGTCCGCGACAACAGCGCGGCCCGCCGGGCCAAACCGAACCGAGCCGCCCGCCGCTGCTCTGCACATCTTCCTGCGCGCATCAACAAAACGAGGCAAGCGAGCACACCCCGTCACAACGCCACATCACGCAAATGCCGTGCCGACCTCTTGTGTCTACCGCCTAAATTGCACTCACCAGCCGCCCCTTCTTCTTCCTATCTATCTATCTGTGCGTCTGTGTCGGTCCGCGCGTGACGCCTCTCAACATCCGCCGTCGCCGTCCCCGTTTCCGCCCCAATGCCATCGTCGCGCCGCCGCCTCCTCCTCCTCCTCCGCCGCCCCTGTCCGGCCCGCACCACACCATACACCGCTGCTTGTCCCGGCCGTTGCCACCAAAGGCGCCTACCGCAAACGCGCCACGCCGCAGCCCCCGTGCGTGCATCTCCGTGCCGACGCTGCCTCTCTGCCCTCCCGCACGCACTCGACCGACCGACATGCACTGCGTCGACGGCCTCGACAACACAGTCTCTGGGCTCCGCACTGCGTGTTCCGGTACGCGCGCTCAAACACCTATGTACTCATTACCAGCGATGGCGAGGCACCACACAATCTCTGACCAGAGAGTTTCTTATCGTCGCTAGTCTGCGCCACACGACACTAGTGGCACGTAGCGGGTCGGCAGGAACAGTTGTCATCTCTATGTGGCGGGTCGGGAGAGGTCGTAGTCAGTCGACGACAGTATTAGCGAGTGGACGATTGTACTGAGCGGGCGGCGGCGTGCTCTTCTCGCGACTCTGGTCTCCGTTCGGGACGATGCATATTGTTATAAAAGGTAAGGTAATGAAGCTGCATTGCGCAAATCTAATAATGTATGTCAATTGTAACTATTTTCTTCACAACAAAATGCCCCAATAATACTTTGTTTCCAAAGTAACTTTTTTTTAAAGGTAAAACCATTCATTTCCATTTAAAGAATATTTCCTCCAACAATCAAAAAATTCAATGTGAGCCGGCATTCATTGCACGAAGCTGTGTACAGGTATCTACAGTTAAGAGCACATATAGATGCAGTTTGTTTCCTCTTTTGCCTTTTTTTTTCATTGACGTAACGATCTTTTGCTCTTTTTTTTTTTGTTTTTTATTCTGATTTGTACGTAGGCTGTTTGTTTACATTTTTTTTTATTGGTAATGCCACGTAGCGCTCTGTGTGAAAATCACTGCCTGTGCCGTGTGCAGTCAGTGGCCAGTTTGCATTGTTGTCATATGAACCTGCTATAGCTGGATGTGAACAGCGCGTACCGTTGCGCAGTTAGGGGTGAGCCGCCAGCACTGGTGCATGTGAGGAGAGATATGGCGGACTTTTCAAATTACATATATTATGACTTGTGATGATATTAAGGGTAAATACATTGTTTGTTGTTCTCTATTAAAATCTTTACTTTGCTAACTATCCCTATCAGTAGTTAGTGCCCTCCGTAGTTTGAATCTCTTATTTAGCTGGCAGTAGTGGTGCTCGCTGTATTGCCGTACTTCGAGTAATGACGATTTTTGTGAGGTAAGTGATTTCCGAAAGGTGTACTTTAATGTTACTCAGGGCCATTCTTTTGCAGGGATCTTTGATAGTCAGATTGCGTTGCGCTCAAAATATAGTGCGTCACTTTAAGCGCAGTTTTGTATACATTGTTGTTCAAAGGGGGACGTTTCAGAATACAGGGCCGAAGGTCAGCCAGCGCTGCCCTTACAACGTTTATCGGGTTTTCAATTATGTCTCTTGAGATGTTCATGGTTCATTATTTCCATTCATCATATTATCGCGCGTTTCCCATCAATCTTCGTTCGTTCATTTTCTAGGGACGTTAACAACATTCTGGCACATTTTTATCATCATTCACGCACTCACTTACTTACGACTATTTGTGCGGGGAGGTTACACTTGGGTCCATTTCCATTTACATTCAATGTTGATAGACCTTTTTTTTGTTGTTGTTTTGTTGCTGGCAGGTTACAAACGCCTCATTTTATGTTGGTTGCAGCGTTTTTCTCCTTCTTCTAGTGTTTTCCCCGCTCTCACCACCGCCCCCGCCCCTCCCGCATCCGTCGGTCTCACCACGTTCACTGACGGCCGCGTCTGCGGCTACACCACAACACAACAACGGCCCCCTCCCGGCAACCCATTCGTTTTCTCTTCTTTTGCACAAAAACAACGCCGCACGCGCCAGCCGAGCGCAGCGCAAGCCACCCACACCGCGCCCCTCCCCGTCTTTATAGCCCCCGCTTCTTGTTTTCTTCGTTTGCCCCCTCCCATCTCCCGAATGCCATGCCATGCCATGCCAGCAGCGTTACGCGTGCCCCTCCCCTGTCCACACACTACCGCGAAACGAACAGCCTTCCGGGCCACATGCAGGGCACGCCCACCGCCATTCCCGGACGCAATTCTCGAAACAACACACACACAAAATGAACGCACTATCCCCACTTCGCTTCTCTCTCTCTCTCTCTCTCTCTCTCTCTCTCTCTCTCTCTCTCTCTCTCTCTCTCTCGTCCCTTCCCTTTAACGAAAGACAAACAAACCCCAGTTAACACACTTTCTCGACACCTTCATGTAGGGAGGGAGGGAGGGAGGGAGGGTGCGTGCGTGCGTTGTCTCGACCGTGACGGCAACCATCGACGATCCATTTCCCCCACTGGTAAAACATGTTCACTAACACCTACAGACATCATTCCGTACACACACAATGGCTTTGCACACGAACATAGACGGCACGGGCACTGTCGTACATTCTTCCTCAGAACCATCTCAACGAACGTTACATACACATCCGGGAAAGCAAAGCAAAGCAACGCAACGCACACAATTCAGCCGTCAAAGGTAACGTTCACCACGGCAGACACTTGCCGCCGCGCCGTTACACGCATTTCAGTGCGGCTACAATACACCTCCGACACGGGAACGTTCCGTTGCTCTACACCGCGTTTCTCCGTTTTGTTTGGTTTTTTTTTCTTTTTTCTCTCTCTCTCTACTTTTTTTTTTCCCCTCTGTCCTTTCCTCCACCATTCTCTCCTCACGTTCTGCCCAGACATTCGACCGATCACAGAGGTTCACCTTTCGGTAACCGTTCTCAGCGCGACGGTATGACGGGTGTTCAAGACGTACCGTTGCGTGATGCCGGTGTACCGCGCCGATCGACAGTTTCCCAGAGGCGACGGATCGGACCACATCACCGACACACACAAACACGTGTGCGCACATTCGCCAAAGCGACCGTCGTCTTCTAGCGTCGCGCTTACTGTACTGTACTGTACTGCACTGGACTGGACACGCGTGCATGCATCTTCAATGACGACGTCGGTGTGCGTGCGTCGTACGCACAAGCAGACACAGTCAGTCAGACACGACTATCGAAATCAGAGTCGGAGGGAAGGTACATCATCGTGCGTGTCGCCCGTACAATGCAATACACATTGGTGTCTCAATGCGCGTTCATTTAAACGTCACTCACACGCCTCCACGCTGCAGCATTTACAGACACATCTCACCCTAGCCATGTATGGCGTGCAAACCGACCCGAAAAAACGGCCGTCGTTACACACTGACATTCCCAACAATCGCGTTTCGTTTCCATCCGTCACGTAACTAACCGGCACCTCCATCCAAAGGACACATCACCGATCGCACTTCCCCCACCTCGCAGACAGGTAACACCAACGAGTTGTGCGCACGTGCCTCCATTCCACGTCACACCGTGGCCGTACCCCGCAACACGCGACGCGCCCCCATCAATCAAATTCATCGCATCGGCCACCCCACCCCGTCGCGTCGCAACCAAAGCGGTAGCTATTGCCGCCGTCCACCCACTCACACACAAAACAACAACAACAACAACAACAACAATTCCGCCCTTCCCGCAAAGGCCATTTGGTGGCCCTGAAAAGGGCCGTTTTTGCCGCTCTCGCAACGGAGGAGCCTTCTCTCCTTCCATTCCAGAGCCACCTCCTTACTTGGAGCTCGTGTACTTGGTCACCGCCTTCGTGCCCTCGCTCACGGCGTGCTTGGCCAGCTCGCCAGGCAGCAACAGCCGCACAGCGGTCTGGATCTCGCGGGACGTGATGGTCGAGCGCTTGTTGTAGTGCGCCAGGCGGGACGCCTCGGCCGCGATGCGCTCGAAAATGTCGTTCACGAAGCTGTTCATGATGCTCATCGCCTTCGACGAGATGCCCGTGTCAGGGTGCACCTGCTTCAGCACCTTGTAGATGTAGATGGCATAGCTCTCCTTCCTCTTGCGCTTCTTCTTCTTGTCGCCC
The DNA here is from genome assembly GCF_023864275.1 of Schistocerca cancellata. Classification (NCBI taxonomy): domain Eukaryota; kingdom Metazoa; phylum Arthropoda; class Insecta; order Orthoptera; family Acrididae; genus Schistocerca; species Schistocerca cancellata. The sequence continues at coordinate 456,888,832 of NC_064634.1, read as the reverse complement.
TTCGAAATGTTCTTCTGAGCCTTGCCAGCCTTCTTGGCGGCCTTCCCGCTAGTCTTGGGCGGCATCTCAAACAAGAACGTGAACGTACGGCAGCAACACCAGTAGCAAGCGCTCCGCTCTAGTCAGCGTCTCCCCACACAGTGGCACCCAGCGCGCCCCGCCGCCGCACCTTTACCAGCTCGCCCCGTTGCGGCCGCCGACCAATGGGCCGCGAGCGCAACCGGCCGCCGCACCCGAGAGCATAAAGGACCCCCACCCCTGGCGGCGCCGCCACTCCGCTGCTCGACTCGCTGCGGCTCGCACCGTCCTTCGTCTCGTCTCGTTTTCACACCACAGCCCATCGCCATGTCCGGACGCGGAAAGGGAGGCAAAGTCAAGGGCAAGTCAAAGTCCCGCTCCAGCAGGGCCGGGCTCCAGTTCCCGGTCGGCAGAATCCACCGCCTCCTGCGCAAGGGAAACTACGCCGAGCGCGTCGGCGCCGGGGCGCCCGTCTACCTCGCCGCCGTCATGGAGTACCTCGCGGCTGAGGTGCTCGAGCTGGCCGGAAACGCGGCCCGCGACAACAAGAAGACGCGCATCATCCCGCGCCACCTGCAGCTTGCCATCCGCAACGACGAGGAGCTCAACAAGCTCCTGTCGGGCGTCACCATCGCACAGGGTGGTGTCCTGCCCAACATCCAGGCCGTCCTGCTGCCAAAGAAGACCGAGAAGAAGGCCTAAACAGAGAGGCCAGGCAATCGGCACGCGGACCCGCCGCCCAGCAGCGCTGCGTGCTCCCCTGCACGCAACGCGCTTTGCCGGCCCGGCTCACAACAATCGGCCCTTTTCAGGGCCACCACACAAACCTACGTCCAAAGCAAAATTGCAGTCGTCCTCGCCGCACTTTACTTTAACGTCACTTCCACAGCCGCCGCCGGCAACAAGACCATACCAACTGCTACGATTGCAGGGGGGAGAAATTCTGCGAGGTACCTCGGTGTCACGCCTGACATCCAAGTGTCACATAGGGGAACTTGGCACAAACGCTCACGCCAGGATGCACATCCTGTACCCTGTTCCCTCGACCCCGCAACAGGCGTAGCGATACTGGAATATGCGCGCCCTGTATGGGGCTGTGCAGCCAGATCGACGATGCATCGCCTACAGAAGGGTCCAAAGCAGAGCGCTCTACGACGGGCCTTACACGTCCCCGCGGCAGACCTGCATAGAACCACTCACAACACGATTCCGCGCCCTGGCACAAGCGTTCTACGCCACCGCGCGGAAGTCAGAAAATGACTGTTACGTCTTGACCCTTGGGCGATATGAACACCACAGGGACAGATGTGCAAGACCCGAGAGTCGCTGCTCCAGCAGTAGCACAGACAGAACACATAATCACTCTCAACAAACAGCAACGTCCGAAAACAAGCACAGTACCGAAGATAAGAACAACACACAGAAAAGAGGAGCAAATGTCCACAGGCGACAATAACCTCCACCAACTCCCCCTCTAACGGTAAGAGGACTAAAAGAGAGAAGAACAAGAAGAGCCGCCGCCATCTTGTCGTCCACAGCCCGTGTGGCCCAACACACACACACACACACCTTGTTTTGTTTCGTTTGCCTCAAGCACCTCCACGCACGCACAGTCGCCTTCCAAACGACAAGACAACGACAGCAATAATGACCACTGCGAGAGGAGCGTGTCGACACACCGCCCTCCACTCCCGCGCGCCCCAAACAAACGAAACAGCTGATCCGGCCGCCTATCGGCACGCCTTGCCTCGGCAACTCCAACGCCGCCGCAAACACACACAGCCAAACCGCGCAAATATTCACCGCCTCTCGCACAACAACAACAACAACAACACACAGCCCGGCATCTCCATCGATCGATAAACAAAGCAAACACAAAACGCCCTCTCTCGCACACACAGCCGCAAGACCCGCTTCCTTTCCTTTCTCCCAGTCACGTCACGTCAGTCAAACGAAAACGAAATGAAGAATGAAAGAAAGAAGGCAGGCAGGCAGGCAACACACGCAGCAACAACACAGACTCTTTCGCACTTTTCAATTTCCGAACAGTGTGGTGGCCCTGAAAAGGGCCGTTTTCGTCTCTCCCACGGCCGCGGGAAGGCCAACGCGGCACAGCACACCGGCTGCGACGCGCCTAACCGCCGAAACCGTACAGGGTGCGCCCCTGCCTCTTCAGGGCGTACACCACGTCCATGGCCGTCACAGTCTTGCGCTTGGCGTGCTCAGTGTACGTCACCGCGTCGCGGATCACGTTCTCCAGGAACACCTTCAGCACTCCGCGGGTCTCCTCGTAGATCAGACCAGAGATGCGCTTCACGCCGCCCCTGCGAGCCAGGCGGCGGATCGCGGGCTTCGTGATGCCCTGGATGTTGTCGCGCAACACCTTGCGGTGCCGCTTGGCGCCACCCTTGCCGAGCCCCTTTCCTCCCTTGCCGCGGCCAGTCATCTCTTCTAAATCCTCAAAAAAGCTCAGGCAAGCAAAACGTCTGCTGCAGCGGCTGGCTCCTCACCCGGCGCTAGCGAGTCGGCTACGGTCTGCGCCCAGCGCACGCGCCAGCCCCCCTATATAGACTCTGGCCCGCCCTCCCCCCACCACGCGCAACCGAGGGCATATAAGCGCACCACGGTGGCTGGCGCGCGCCCGCCCAGGCAGAGCGGCCTGAGCTGGCGAGGCGAGCGCATCGCTGCCGTTGCGCGCTTAGCCTACTCGGCCGTTGAGAGCTCGTGAAGAGGTTTTCTGTGCTGTGGGCGCCGCGGAGAGCAGATTGTCGTGCGTTGTTATTACAACGCGTGCAAATTGTCGTGTTCCGCGCCTCGCAGCATGGGAAAGAAGGGTGCGCAGAGGAAACCTGCCGCTACGAAGGGTCCTTCGGTTGTGCGACTCACCGAGTCTGCCGACCATGCGAGGAACTCCCGTGAAGACGAGTCGCGGCCTGCTCCCCCTTTGTACGTCAAGTGCAAAGGCGCGTGGACAGCGCTGTTCGACTCCATCACGAATTGCGCTCGGAACGAGGTGGTCTACGAGTCTGTCGATACAGACTCGCTGATCTGCGTTCGAGCTGCAAACGTGGCCGACCACAGGGCGATCAAGGTCGCAGTGGCCGACCACGTCGTCGACGCACCGCCGGCGCGTGATAAGGCACCTTCCGTGGGAAGGGTGAAGACGACCAAGGCACTCCTCAGGGGGTTGCCTTGGTGCTGTGACGAGGCAGCGGTCCGGGAAGGGCTGCTGCGAGCCGGGTTTGGTTGCGCAACCGCAAGGTTGCACAACCGGACCAACAGGAAGAGGGCGCCGCTCTATGCCGTGACCGTGCAAACGGTCGACGGCGGGAGTGACATCTTCGACTTGCGGAAGTTGCTGGGCTTCCCGGTGACGACGGAGGCTCTCCCGACCGCCATGGACCCTCTGCCCCAGTGCTTCAGGTGCCAGGGCGAGGGCCATGTAGCGAAGTATTGCCGCAACGCAGCGCGGTGCGTCAAGTGCTCAGGCGAGCACGACAGCCGCGCCTGCGACCGCGGCAGCAACGCTTTGCCGACCTGTGTCCGGTGTGGCGGCCCGCACGTCGCCAGTTGGCGCGGTTGTGCGGCTTTCTCAAGTCGCAGCCGTGCCGGGGGCGGCGAAGCGGCCGCGGCCGTACCGACGCAGCAGCAGAAGAGAAGACGACGTCGGAAACGGCGTAGGGCGCAGAACAGCCCGGCGCAGCTGAGGAACGGCGCAGCAGCAGATCCACCTGCCAGGGGCAGGGACGGCCGCTCGGAAACGGGCAGCCAGGACGCAGCTCGCCCTCCCGCGAAGAAGTGCGACCTCGATCTCGGGGCCGCCGTGAAGGAGGCCACAGCAGCCCTCAAAGCCGTCATGGCGGCGGAGAGGGCTGCCTTCGCAGCCGCCTTGGCTGCAGAGAAGGAAGAGGCCTTGAGGCAACTGCGTGCAGTCTTCGCCCAAGGCCACAGCGCAGTCGTACCTGCGCCTATCCCAGCGGTTGCCCCAGCAGCGCCGCAGGTGAAAGGTGCAAAAGCTAATAGGGCAGTCTTCATCGCACAAGCGTCGCCAAGCTGCCGCGCCGAACTTTTATGTTACAGGGAGTAAGCCACCGCCGCCGGCCCAGGAGACTACGAGCGAGCCCAGCCGCAGCACCGGACTGACCCAGCTAACGACACGACCACGCAGTACATAGGTAACGTTGCACGGTACCTCACGCTAACCACTCCTCACCTTGCATGCTCTGTCGCAGCTAGCAAACCGCTACTGCCCTTACCACCCGTCCTACTGTCGCAGAGGTTTTTTTCCCTTGGCGCTGGCCTTGGCACTTTTTTCCCTCTGCTCTTACAACCGCTACCCTTCGATCGTTTTCGACCACTATCTATCTCCGATGGACCATGTTAATGAGTAGTCTTACCCAGACGCATGGATAACATCACAGCCTGCATCCTGTGACGCCTGATTCAAATACTAACATGCTTACGGAGGTGACAGTAGAACTTTTGGTTTGGTCACCACGTTGGTGCGGGCGTGGAGGGGCCCCATCCAAAAAAAAAAAGGCGCGCGCCCGTGTCGTCAAGGCAGCACCCGACGCAGCACCTCGCTCGCCTCCACGCCGCTCCGCTACCGCTATGGCCCGCACAAAGCAAACGGCCCGCAAGTCCACCGGCGGAAAGGCGCCGCGCAAACAGCTCGCCACCAAGGCGGCGAGGAAGAGCGCGCCCGCCACCGGCGGCGTCAAGAAGCCCCACCGCTACAGGCCGGGCACCGTCGCCCTGCGAGAAATCAGGCGCTACCAGAAGAGCACAGAGCTGCTCATCCGCAAGCTGCCATTCCAGCGCCTAGTGCGCGAGATCGCCCAGGACTTCAAGACCGACCTGCGCTTCCAGAGCTCCGCGGTCATGGCCCTGCAGGAGGCCAGCGAGGCCTACCTCGTCGGCCTCTTCGAAGACACCAACCTGTGCGCAATCCACGCCAAGCGCGTCACCATCATGCCCAAGGACATCCAGCTCGCGCGCCGCATCCGCGGCGAGCGCGCCTAAACACCGCGCCAGCCGCTGGGCACCGCCCACGCACGCAAACAAACAAAACGGCCCTTTTAAGGGCCACTAACATCACTCCGTCGCGAGCAAACTTTGTCGGTCGCCTCTCGCCCCACAACCAGAGAACCAAAGACAAAACACCGCTTCCACTTCCCGTCCGTCCGCCACAGCCGCTCTCCTCTGCCAGCTTGCTGGCGCGCGCAACAATCAATCAACATCATCCCTCCCCGGCGCGGCGCTCAAAGCGCACAACACCCATCGGCCGACGCCGTCAACCACACGGGTGGCTGGCCGGCCGCCGCTTCGTTTCGAAACAAACAAACAAACAAAACAAAAACCCGCACCAACGGCCAGCCAGGCACGCAGGCTCGTCCAACGCCACCGACCCTTTCCACATCTCAACGTCCCCCGCCCCCGTTGCAAGAACACACACACAACCAAGACAAGACACATCCGAGGAGAAGGCAGGCAAACAGACAGACAAACCAAAGTATTCAAACAACATGACACAAACCAACCGTCGGCCGGCCGCGACCAAAAACGGCGACAAGCAACCGCTACCGCCGCCCGCACCCGCCACCGACCCCCCGCAATCCAACCACCACGGCACGCAAACAGTATCCACACACGGGCATACAGAAACGCCAGACGGCACAACCACACCGCAACACGACAATCAAAACCTTCCCGACGTGCTTTGATGGCCCTGAGAAGGGCCGTTTTGGGCCGCGCGTCTCTTGCGCGCCACTAGACGACGGGGACGGGGGGTGGGGACGACGGAGTCAACCGCCAACCCTTCCTTTCCTTTCCCATTCCTTTCTTCTTCTCCTCTACTTCTTCTTCTTGGGCGACGCCTTCGCCTTAGACGGCGTCGTCGCCTTCTTCGGGCGCGGCGCCTTCGGCTTCTTCGTCGGAACCTTGGCGGCCTTCTTCGCCTTCGACGGCGACTTGGCCTTGGCCGGCTTGGCAGCAGCCGCCTTCTTCGCACCGGCGGGAGCGGCCGACGCCGCAGACGCCTTCTTGGCGGCGCCCGCCTTCCGACCAGTCGCCGCCTTCACGCCACCAGCCTTCTTTGCGCCGGCCGCACGGGCACCCTTCTTCTCCTTGCTGGCCGGAGCGGCGCGCTTCTTCTTGGCACCGCCAGCACGAGCCTTGCCGCCCTCAGCCGCCCCGCCGCCGGCGCCGGCAAGCTTGAAAGAGCCGGACGCGCCCTTCCCCTTCGTCTGCACCAGCTCGCCCGCCACCACGGCCGACTTGAGGTACTTCTTGATAAACGGCGCCAGCTTCTCCGCGTCCAGCTTGTAGTGCGCGGCAATGTACTTCTTGATCGCCTGCAGCGACGATCCGCCGCGCTCCTTCAGACTCTTGATGGCGGCCGTCACCATCTCAGAGGTGCGCGGGTGCGCAGGCTTGGCGCGCGGCTTCTTCGCAGACGACGCAGACTTTGCCTTCTTCGTAGTGCCGGTGGCGGCGGGTGCCGCAGCAGTCTCGTTCGTAGCCGCCTGATCTGCCATTTCGACGACGCGCGTTAACACACAACACAGCGAGCAGCGAGAGCGAGAAGAGACACGCAGCGAGCGGAGCGCACAGCAGAGGAATAGCCGCCTCGCGCCACAGGCCCAGCCAGTGTCGCGGGCGGGCGCGGACGGCCGAGAGAGCGGCCGCCACTCTGCGCGCCGCCGCGCCGCGCCTCCCGCGCTTGCTACCGCCCAACGTCCGACAGCCTGTGCGGAGCAGCCCCACACCTGCGCCACAACCACCCGCGCCTTTCAAACCACCGAGGATGGGGCTACACACAGCCACACCACAGTCGCCAACCAGTCGCCACGGCAGCGCCGCAAACCACGGCCAAACTGCAGCCACCGCGCGCTACAGCCTGGGTCGGCCCGCCGAGAATCGCCGCCCACGCCCAAATGCCGCCCCCACAGCCCCAGCCGGCGACCGGCCACAATGGCCAAACCTTCGGCAAAGGCCCCACACCGTCGCCGCGGCAGCCCGGCCAGCGCGGCCGGCGCCACAGCCACACAAGAGGAGGCGTGCGGCGATGACGGCCGTGCAAACGCACCTCCGCCGCCCCATCGCCCTCCCACCGTTTCCCGATCGGCCCGCAGCCGTCGGGCCACGTCCTCCTCCTCTCGCCCGCCAACATTCACAGCCCTTTCGTTCGTTTCCCAACAATTTCAATTGTGCCCGCCGCAAAAAACGGGCGCCGCCTGCAAAGCAACATGCTCCGCCGGAGCGCCCCTCGCCGCTTACGAGCCAACCCCTCGCCCGAGGCAAACCGAAATCCGCAACTACAGACCAACCCAATCTGCCGTCAGCACACACGACAGCCAACATCACGCGTTACGAGTTAGACATTAGGTTCACACGTCTCGGTTAGGTTCGGTGGACGTGGGTTGGGTTAAGGGCACTTGGGTTAGGTTAAGCATTCAAAACACACGTCAGGCGTCAGAGGTTAGGTTAGGTTACGTTACATTAAGGTTAGGTTAGGTTAGGTTAGGTTAGGGGCACTTGGGTTAGGTTAAGGGTCGGTGTTAGGTTAAGCGTCAAACTTAGGTTAAGCATTCAAACCACACGTCGGGCGTCCGAGGTTAGGTTAGGTTAGGTTAGGTTAGGTTAAGGCCACTTGGGTTAGGTTAAGCCTCAAACTTAGGTTAAGCATTCAAACACACGTCGGGCGTCAGGTGGCCGCAGCAGCCGCACCTACCTACCCACCCACCCACCCACCCACCTCACGGCCGGACAGCTTGGCTTACTTGGCGCTGAGGCTGACCTCACCGCACCTCACCTCACGCTACGCAACGCTACACAGGTTCGGTTCGCTCAGCTTAGGCTTAGAGCTTAAGCGCCGAGGTCGGATTACGTTGGTTCACCTTCGGGCGCCACACTTTGGGTGTAAAGGTCGCGTCGGGTCGTCGGCACGCCGCAAAAACAAAAACAAAAGCGAAGCCACAGACAACGCCGACAAACGGGCAGCACGACCACGACCAGATACCGAGACACACGGACCACCCACCGGCCAAAGGGCACCAAACAACAAACCAGAGCACCACGTGTCGACCAGAGCAACCCGCCGCTCACGCGACGTGGCTGGCACCGAAGGGCCGCCGCAACTGCGCTTTCCGCGCCGGGCCGGATGCACGTGCGGCAACACCACCACCGCACACAGCCGCTGTTCAACATCAACCAACAACACGCCGCGGTCGCAGCCTCAACGCCAGCACACGTTTGCACCACCATTCACACGCACCGCACAAACAGCTGTCGCCGACAACACAAACACACCGCAACGACGCCGCCGCCGCCGCCGCCGCCGCCTCTACTTGTGCCGGCCACCCACCCCACCGACGGCGCACCTGTCGCCAGCCGGCAGTCGGCAGTCGGCAGTCGGCAGTCGGCAGTCGGCACGGGAAACGCACACCGCCACTTCGCTCGCGCGCACGCCACCAACCAGTCGTCGTCTCCAAAAACAACAAACAAACATAGGGCAGGCAACAAATCGCCTCGCACGAACCGTCCACAAAACTATCAAAGCACAGCCTCTGGCTAACGGCCACGACGCAGCGGCACGCTGCTCCTTTCCCCGCCCCACTCCATTCACAAAGTCACGCGACACCTTTCCGCCACTACGCGCAGCCGCACCCGACGCCCGTGGCAACGACACAACTACTGCACTATCCACCGTACACACAGCCAGCCAGCCAGCCAGCCAGCCAGCCAGCCAGCCAGCCAGCCAGCCAGCCAAAAGCACACCAACGACCCAAACACGCACGTGCAACGGCACGCCCCAAACCAGTCAACGTCGACAACCACACGCACGGCTGGAAACAGGCGTCCTTCCACGTTGCCATCAAGCTACACACAAGACACAAGGAACCAACAACAGCACGCCTGCCCGCCCGCCCCACTCTCACGCCGCAAAAAGCACACCGAAACCGCCAAACGCACATTCCCATCGCACTGACACCGACCGGCTCGCTACCACCACACCTCTCGGCAGCCGTTTCGCAGACATGACACGGCGCGACATGACATCACGACCAACTCTCCTTTCCCCGACGCCTTCGGCCGGAGCACAACGCCGCCAATTCGCCACACAGTCGACAAGCGCCCGCCCTCCCTGCACGACGCCGCGCAGCAAACGCGCCCGCAAACACATACCTCTCCTCTCTCTCGGCCGCCCGACGCGCCAACCGCCACACCGCCAGCCACTCGCAATTGTGCACTGCCGCCAGCCACACGTCCAACACGCCGCGCCGCCTCCGGCCACCCGCCAGGGGGCGCTCACGTCCGCGACAACAGCGCGGCCCGCCGGGCCAAACCGAACCGAGCCGCCCGCCGCTGCTCTGCACATCTTCCTGCGCGCATCAACAAAACGAGGCAAGCGAGCACACCCCGTCACAACGCCACATCACGCAAATGCCGTGCCGACCTCTTGTGTCTACCGCCTAAATTGCACTCACCAGCCGCCCCTTCTTCTTCCTATCTATCTATCTGTGCGTCTGTGTCGGTCCGCGCGTGACGCCTCTCAACATCCGCCGTCGCCGTCCCCGTTTCCGCCCCAATGCCATCGTCGCGCCGCCGCCTCCTCCTCCTCCTCCGCCGCCCCTGTCCGGCCCGCACCACACCATACACCGCTGCTTGTCCCGGCCGTTGCCACCAAAGGCGCCTACCGCAAACGCGCCACGCCGCAGCCCCCGTGCGTGCATCTCCGTGCCGACGCTGCCTCTCTGCCCTCCCGCACGCACTCGACCGACCGACATGCACTGCGTCGACGGCCTCGACAACACAGTCTCTGGGCTCCGCACTGCGTGTTCCGGTACGCGCGCTCAAACACCTATGTACTCATTACCAGCGATGGCGAGGCACCACACAATCTCTGACCAGAGAGTTTCTTATCGTCGCTAGTCTGCGCCACACGACACTAGTGGCACGTAGCGGGTCGGCAGGAACAGTTGTCATCTCTATGTGGCGGGTCGGGAGAGGTCGTAGTCAGTCGACGACAGTATTAGCGAGTGGACGATTGTACTGAGCGGGCGGCGGCGTGCTCTTCTCGCGACTCTGGTCTCCGTTCGGGACGATGCATATTGTTATAAAAGGTAAGGTAATGAAGCTGCATTGCGCAAATCTAATAATGTATGTCAATTGTAACTATTTTCTTCACAACAAAATGCCCCAATAATACTTTGTTTCCAAAGTAACTTTTTTTTAAAGGTAAAACCATTCATTTCCATTTAAAGAATATTTCCTCCAACAATCAAAAAATTCAATGTGAGCCGGCATTCATTGCACGAAGCTGTGTACAGGTATCTACAGTTAAGAGCACATATAGATGCAGTTTGTTTCCTCTTTTGCCTTTTTTTTTCATTGACGTAACGATCTTTTGCTCTTTTTTTTTTTGTTTTTTATTCTGATTTGTACGTAGGCTGTTTGTTTACATTTTTTTTTATTGGTAATGCCACGTAGCGCTCTGTGTGAAAATCACTGCCTGTGCCGTGTGCAGTCAGTGGCCAGTTTGCATTGTTGTCATATGAACCTGCTATAGCTGGATGTGAACAGCGCGTACCGTTGCGCAGTTAGGGGTGAGCCGCCAGCACTGGTGCATGTGAGGAGAGATATGGCGGACTTTTCAAATTACATATATTATGACTTGTGATGATATTAAGGGTAAATACATTGTTTGTTGTTCTCTATTAAAATCTTTACTTTGCTAACTATCCCTATCAGTAGTTAGTGCCCTCCGTAGTTTGAATCTCTTATTTAGCTGGCAGTAGTGGTGCTCGCTGTATTGCCGTACTTCGAGTAATGACGATTTTTGTGAGGTAAGTGATTTCCGAAAGGTGTACTTTAATGTTACTCAGGGCCATTCTTTTGCAGGGATCTTTGATAGTCAGATTGCGTTGCGCTCAAAATATAGTGCGTCACTTTAAGCGCAGTTTTGTATACATTGTTGTTCAAAGGGGGACGTTTCAGAATACAGGGCCGAAGGTCAGCCAGCGCTGCCCTTACAACGTTTATCGGGTTTTCAATTATGTCTCTTGAGATGTTCATGGTTCATTATTTCCATTCATCATATTATCGCGCGTTTCCCATCAATCTTCGTTCGTTCATTTTCTAGGGACGTTAACAACATTCTGGCACATTTTTATCATCATTCACGCACTCACTTACTTACGACTATTTGTGCGGGGAGGTTACACTTGGGTCCATTTCCATTTACATTCAATGTTGATAGACCTTTTTTTTGTTGTTGTTTTGTTGCTGGCAGGTTACAAACGCCTCATTTTATGTTGGTTGCAGCGTTTTTCTCCTTCTTCTAGTGTTTTCCCCGCTCTCACCACCGCCCCCGCCCCTCCCGCATCCGTCGGTCTCACCACGTTCACTGACGGCCGCGTCTGCGGCTACACCACAACACAACAACGGCCCCCTCCCGGCAACCCATTCGTTTTCTCTTCTTTTGCACAAAAACAACGCCGCACGCGCCAGCCGAGCGCAGCGCAAGCCACCCACACCGCGCCCCTCCCCGTCTTTATAGCCCCCGCTTCTTGTTTTCTTCGTTTGCCCCCTCCCATCTCCCGAATGCCATGCCATGCCATGCCAGCAGCGTTACGCGTGCCCCTCCCCTGTCCACACACTACCGCGAAACGAACAGCCTTCCGGGCCACATGCAGGGCACGCCCACCGCCATTCCCGGACGCAATTCTCGAAACAACACACACACAAAATGAACGCACTATCCCCACTTCGCTTCTCTCTCTCTCTCTCTCTCTCTCTCTCTCTCTCTCTCTCTCTCTCTCTCGTCCCTTCCCTTTAACGAAAGACAAACAAACCCCAGTTAACACACTTTCTCGACACCTTCATGTAGGGAGGGAGGGAGGGAGGGAGGGTGCGTGCGTGCGTTGTCTCGACCGTGACGGCAACCATCGACGATCCATTTCCCCCACTGGTAAAACATGTTCACTAACACCTACAGACATCATTCCGTACACACACAATGGCTTTGCACACGAACATAGACGGCACGGGCACTGTCGTACATTCTTCCTCAGAACCATCTCAACGAACGTTACATACACATCCGGGAAAGCAAAGCAAAGCAACGCAACGCACACAATTCAGCCGTCAAAGGTAACGTTCACCACGGCAGACACTTGCCGCCGCGCCGTTACACGCATTTCAGTGCGGCTACAATACACCTCCGACACGGGAACGTTCCGTTGCTCTACACCGCGTTTCTCCGTTTTGTTTGGTTTTTTTTTCTTTTTTCTCTCTCTCTCTACTTTTTTTTTTCCCCTCTGTCCTTTCCTCCACCATTCTCTCCTCACGTTCTGCCCAGACATTCGACCGATCACAGAGGTTCACCTTTCGGTAACCGTTCTCAGCGCGACGGTATGACGGGTGTTCAAGACGTACCGTTGCGTGATGCCGGTGTACCGCGCCGATCGACAGTTTCCCAGAGGCGACGGATCGGACCACATCACCGACACACACAAACACGTGTGCGCACATTCGCCAAAGCGACCGTCGTCTTCTAGCGTCGCGCTTACTGTACTGTACTGTACTGCACTGGACTGGACACGCGTGCATGCATCTTCAATGACGACGTCGGTGTGCGTGCGTCGTACGCACAAGCAGACACAGTCAGTCAGACACGACTATCGAAATCAGAGTCGGAGGGAAGGTACATCATCGTGCGTGTCGCCCGTACAATGCAATACACATTGGTGTCTCAATGCGCGTTCATTTAAACGTCACTCACACGCCTCCACGCTGCAGCATTTACAGACACATCTCACCCTAGCCATGTATGGCGTGCAAACCGACCCGAAAAAACGGCCGTCGTTACACACTGACATTCCCAACAATCGCGTTTCGTTTCCATCCGTCACGTAACTAACCGGCACCTCCATCCAAAGGACACATCACCGATCGCACTTCCCCCACCTCGCAGACAGGTAACACCAACGAGTTGTGCGCACGTGCCTCCATTCCACGTCACACCGTGGCCGTACCCCGCAACACGCGACGCGCCCCCATCAATCAAATTCATCGCATCGGCCACCCCACCCCGTCGCGTCGCAACCAAAGCGGTAGCTATTGCCGCCGTCCACCCACTCACACACAAAACAACAACAACAACAACAACAACAATTCCGCCCTTCCCGCAAAGGCCATTTGGTGGCCCTGAAAAGGGCCGTTTTTGCCGCTCTCGCAACGGAGGAGCCTTCTCTCCTTCCATTCCAGAGCCACCTCCTTACTTGGAGCTCGTGTACTTGGTCACCGCCTTCGTGCCCTCGCTCACGGCGTGCTTGGCCAGCTCGCCAGGCAGCAACAGCCGCACAGCGGTCTGGATCTCGCGGGACGTGATGGTCGAGCGCTTGTTGTAGTGCGCCAGGCGGGACGCCTCGGCCGCGATGCGCTCGAAAATGTCGTTCACGAAGCTGTTCATGATGCTCATCGCCTTCGACGAGATGCCCGTGTCAGGGTGCACCTGCTTCAGCACCTTGTAGATGTAGATGGCATAGCTCTCCTTCCTCTTGCGCTTCTTCTTCTTGTCGCCCTTCGAAATGTTCTTCTGAGCCTTGCCAGCCTTCTTGGCGGCCTTCCCGCTAGTCTTGGGCGGCATCTCAAACAAGAACGTGAACGTACGGCAGCAACACCAGTAGCAAGCGCTCCGCTCTAGTCAGCGTCTCCCCACACAGTGGCACCCAGCGCGCCCCGCCGCCGCACCTTTACCAGCTCGCCCCGTTGCGGCCGCCGACCAATGGGCCGCGAGCGCAACCGGCCGCCGCACCCGAGAGCATAAAGGACCCCCACCCCTGGCGGCGCCGCCACTCCGCTGCTCGACTCGCTGCGGCTCGCACCGTCCTTCGTCTCGTCTCGTTTTCACACCACAGCCCATCGCCATGTCCGGACGCGGAAAGGGAGGCAAAGTCAAGGGCAAGTCAAAGTCCCGCTCCAGCAGGGCCGGGCTCCAGTTCCCGGTCGGCAGAATCCACCGCCTCCTGCGCAAGGGAAACTACGCCGAGCGCGTCGGCGCCGGGGCGCCCGTCTACCTCGCCGCCGTCATGGAGTACCTCGCGGCTGAGGTGCTCGAGCTGGCCGGAAACGCGGCCCGCGACAACAAGAAGACGCGCATCATCCCGCGCCACCTGCAGCTTGCCATCCGCAACGACGAGGAGCTCAACAAGCTCCTGTCGGGCGTCACCATCGCACAGGGTGGTGTCCTGCCCAACATCCAGGCCGTCCTGCTGCCAAAGAAGACCGAGAAGAAGGCCTAAACAGAGAGGCCAGGCAATCGGCACGCGGACCCGCCGCCCAGCAGCGCTGCGTGCTCCCCTGCACGCAACGCGCTTTGCCGGCCCGGCTCACAACAATCGGCCCTTTTCAGGGCCACCACACAAACCTACGTCCAAAGCAAAATTGCAGTCGTCCTCGCCGCACTTTACTTTAACGTCACTTCCACAGCCGCCGCCGGCAACAAGACCATACCAACTGCTACGATTGCAGGGGGGAGAAATTCTGCGAGGTACCTCGGTGTCACGCCTGACATCCAAGTGTCACATAGGGGAACTTGGCACAAACGCTCACGCCAGGATGCACATCCTGTACCCTGTTCCCTCGACCCCGCAACAGGCGTAGCGATACTGGAATATGCGCGCCCTGTATGGGGCTGTGCAGCCAGATCGACGATGCATCGCCTACAGAAGGGTCCAAAGCAGAGCGCTCTACGACGGGCCTTACACGTCCCCGCGGCAGACCTGCATAGAACCACTCACAACACGATTCCGCGCCCTGGCACAAGCGTTCTACGCCACCGCGCGGAAGTCAGAAAATGACTGTTACGTCTTGACCCTTGGGCGATATGAACACCACAGGGACAGATGTGCAAGACCCGAGAGTCGCTGCTCCAGCAGTAGCACAGACAGAACACATAATCACTCTCAACAAACAGCAACGTCCGAAAACAAGCACAGTACCGAAGATAAGAACAACACACAGAAAAGAGGAGCAAATGTCCACAGGCGACAATAACCTCCACCAACTCCCCCTCTAACGGTAAGAGGACTAAAAGAGAGAAGAACAAGAAGAGCCGCCGCCATCTTGTCGTCCACAGCCCGTGTGGCCCAACACACACACACACACACCTTGTTTTGTTTCGTTTGCCTCAAGCACCTCCACGCACGCACAGTCGCCTTCCAAACGACAAGACAACGACAGCAATAATGACCACTGCGAGAGGAGCGTGTCGACACACCGCCCTCCACTCCCGCGCGCCCCAAACAAACGAAACAGCTGATCCGGCCGCCTATCGGCACGCCTTGCCTCGGCAACTCCAACGCCGCCGCAAACACACACAGCCAAACCGCGCAAATATTCACCGCCTCTCGCACAACAACAACAACAACAACACACAGCCCGGCATCTCCATCGATCGATAAACAAAGCAAACACAAAACGCCCTCTCTCGCACACACAGCCGCAAGACCCGCTTCCTTTCCTTTCTCCCAGTCACGTCACGTCAGTCAAACGAAAACGAAATGAAGAATGAAAGAAAGAAGGCAGGCAGGCAGGCAACACACGCAGCAACAACACAGACTCTTTCGCACTTTTCAATTTCCGAACAGTGTGGTGGCCCTGAAAAGGGCCGTTTTCGTCTCTCCCACGGCCGCGGGAAGGCCAACGCGGCACAGCACACCGGCTGCGACGCGCCTAACCGCCGAAACCGTACAGGGTGCGCCCCTGCCTCTTCAGGGCGTACACCACGTCCATGGCCGTCACAGTCTTGCGCTTGGCGTGCTCAGTGTACGTCACCGCGTCGCGGATCACGTTCTCCAGGAACACCTTCAGCACTCCGCGGGTCTCCTCGTAGATCAGACCAGAGATGCGCTTCACGCCGCCCCTGCGAGCCAGGCGGCGGATCGCGGGCTTCGTGATGTCCTGGATGTTGTCGCGCAACACCTTGCGGTGCCGCTTGGCGCCACCCTTGCCGAGCCCCTTTCCTCCCTTGCCGCGGCCAGTCATCTCTTCTAAATCCTCAAAAAAGCTCAGGCAAGCAAAACGTCTGCTGCAGCGGCTGGCTCCTCACCCGGCGCTAGCGAGTCGGCTACGGTCTGCGCCCAGCGCACGCGCCAGCCCCCCTATATAGACTCTGGCCCGCCCTCCCCCCACCACGCGCAACCGAGGGCATATAAGCGCACCACGGTGGCTGGCGCGCGCCCGTGTCGTCAAGGCAGCACCCGACGCAGCACCTCGCTCGCCTCCACGCCGCTCCGCTACCGCTATGGCCCGCACAAAGCAAACGGCCCGCAAGTCCACCGGCGGAAAGGCGCCGCGCAAACAGCTCGCCACCAAGGCGGCGAGGAAGAGCGCGCCCGCCACCGGCGGCGTCAAGAAGCCCCACCGCTACAGGCCGGGCACCGTCGCCCTGCGAGAAATCAGGCGCTACCAGAAGAGCACAGAGCTGCTCATCCGCAAGCTGCCATTCCAGCGCCTAGTGCGCGAGATCGCCCAGGACTTCAAGACCGACCTGCGCTTCCAGAGCTCCGCGGTCATGGCCCTGCAGGAGGCCAGCGAGGCCTACCTCGTCGGCCTCTTCGAAGACACCAACCTGTGCGCAATCCACGCCAAGCGCGTCACCATCATGCCCAAGGACATCCAGCTCGCGCGCCGCATCCGCGGCGAGCGCGCCTAAACACCGCGCCAGCCGCTGGGCACCGCCCACGCACGCAAACAAACAAAACGGCCCTTTTAAGGGCCACTAACATCACTCCGTCGCGAGCAAACTTTGTCGGTCGCCTCTCGCCCCACAACCAGAGAACCAAAGACAAAACACCGCTTCCACTTCCCGTCCGTCCGCCACAGCCGCTCTCCTCTGCCAGCTTGCTGGCGCGCGCAACAATCAATCAACATCATCCCTCCCCGGCGCGGCGCTCAAAGCGCACAACACCCATCGGCCGACGCCGTCAACCACACGGGTGGCTGGCCGGCCGCCGCTTCGTTTCGAAACAAACAAACAAACAAAACAAAAACCCGCACCAACGGCCAGCCAGGCACGCAGGCTCGTCCAACGCCACCGACCCTTTCCACATCTCAACGTCCCCCGCCCCCGTTGCAAGAACACACACACAACCAAGACAAGACACATCCGAGGAGAAGGCAGGCAAACAGACAGACAAACCAAAGTATTCAAACAACATGACACAAACCAACCGTCGGCCGGCCGCGACCAAAAACGGCGACAAGCAACCGCTACCGCCGCCCGCACCCGCCACCGACCCCCCGCAATCCAACCACCACGGCACGCAAACAGTATCCACACACGGGCATACAGAAACGCCAGACGGCACAACCACACCGCAACACGACAATCAAAACCTTCCCGACGTGCTTTGATGGCCCTGAGAAGGGCCGTTTTGGGCCGCGCGTCTCTTGCGCGCCACTAGACGACGGGGACGGGGGGTGGGGACGACGGAGTCAACCGCCAACCCTTCCTTTCCTTTCCCATTCCTTTCTTCTTCTCCTCTACTTCTTCTTCTTGGGCGACGCCTTCGCCTTAGACGGCGTCGTCGCCTTCTTCGGGCGCGGCGCCTTCGGCTTCTTCGTCGGAACCTTGGCGGCCTTCTTCGCCTTCGACGGCGACTTGGCCTTGGCCGGCTTGGCAGCAGCCGCCTTCTTCGCACCGGCGGGAGCGGCCGACGCCGCAGACGCCTTCTTGGCGGCGCCCGCCTTCCGACCAGTCGCCGCCTTCACGCCACCAGCCTTCTTTGCGCCGGCCGCACGGGCACCCTTCTTCTCCTTGCTGGCCGGAGCGGCGCGCTTCTTCTTGGCACCGCCAGCACGAGCCTTGCCGCCCTCAGCCGCCCCGCCGCCGGCGCCGGCAAGCTTGAAAGAGCCGGACGCGCCCTTCCCCTTCGTCTGCACCAGCTCGCCCGCCACCACGGCCGACTTGAGGTACTTCTTGATAAACGGCGCCAGCTTCTCCGCGTCCAGCTTGTAGTGCGCGGCAATGTACTTCTTGATCGCCTGCAGCGACGATCCGCCGCGCTCCTTCAGACTCTTGATGGCGGCCGTCACCATCTCAGAGGTGCGCGGGTGCGCAGGCTTGGCGCGCGGCTTCTTCGCAGACGACGCAGACTTTGCCTTCTTCGTAGTGCCGGTGGCGGCGGGTGCCGCAGCAGTCTCGTTCGTAGCCGCCTGATCTGCCATTTCGACGACGCGCGTTAACACACAACACAGCGAGCAGCGAGAGCGAGAAGAGACACGCAGCGAGCGGAGCGCACAGCAGAGGAATAGCCGCCTCGCGCCACAGGCCCAGCCAGTGTCGCGGGCGGGCGCGGACGGCCGAGAGAGCGGCCGCCACTCTGCGCGCCGCCGCGCCGCGCCTCCCGCGCTTGCTACCGCCCAACGTCCGACAGCCTGTGCGGAGCAGCCCCACACCTGCGCCACAACCACCCGCGCCTTTCAAACCACCGAGGATGGGGCTACACACAGCCACACCACAGTCGCCAACCAGTCGCCACGGCAGCGCCGCAAACCACGGCCAAACTGCAGCCACCGCGCGCTACAGCCTGGGTCGGCCCGCCGAGAATCGCCGCCCACGCCCAAATGCCGCCCCCACAGCCCCAGCCGGCGACCGGCCACAATGGCCAAACCTTCGGCAAAGGCCCCACACCGTCGCCGCGGCAGCCCGGCCAGCGCGGCCGGCGCCACAGCCACACAAGAGGAGGCGTGCGGCGATGACGGCCGTGCAAACGCACCTCCGCCGCCCCATCGCCCTCCCACCGTTTCCCGATCGGCCCGCAGCCGTCGGGCCACGTCCTCCTCCTCTCGCCCGCCAACATTCACAGCCCTTTCGTTCGTTTCCCAACAATTTCAATTGTGCCCGCCGCAAAAAACGGGCGCCGCCTGCAAAGCAACATGCTCCGCCGGAGCGCCCCTCGCCGCTTACGAGCCAACCCCTCGCCCGAGGCAAACCGAAATCCGCAACTACAGACCAACCCAATCTGCCGTCAGCACACACGACAGCCAACATCACGCGTTACGAGTTAGACATTAGGTTCACACGTCTCGGTTAGGTTCGGTGGACGTGGGTTGGGTTAAGGGCACTTGGGTTAGGTTAAGCATTCAAAACACACGTCAGGCGTCAGAGGTTAGGTTAGGTTACGTTACATTAAGGTTAGGTTAGGTTAGGTTAGGTTAGGGGCACTTGGGTTAGGTTAAGGGTCGGTGTTAGGTTAAGCGTCAAACTTAGGTTAAGCATTCAAACCACACGTCGGGCGTCCGAGGTTAGGTTAGGTTAGGTTAGGTTAGGTTAAGGCCACTTGGGTTAGGTTAAGCCTCAAACTTAGGTTAAGCATTCAAACACACGTCGGGCGTCAGGTGGCCGCAGCAGCCGCACCTACCTACCCACCCACCCACCCACCCACCTCACGGCCGGACAGCTTGGCTTACTTGGCGCTGAGGCTGACCTCACCGCACCTCACCTCACGCTACGCAACGCTACACAGGTTCGGTTCGCTCAGCTTAGGCTTAGAGCTTAAGCGCCGAGGTCGGATTACGTTGGTTCACCTTCGGGCGCCACACTTTGGGTGTAAAGGTCGCGTCGGGTCGTCGGCACGCCGCAAAAACAAAAACAAAAGCGAAGCCACAGACAACGCCGACAAACGGGCAGCACGACCACGACCAGATACCGAGACACACGGACCACCCACCGGCCAAAGGGCACCAAACAACAAACCAGAGCACCACGTGTCGACCAGAGCAACCCGCCGCTCACGCGACGTGGCTGGCACCGAAGGGCCGCCGCAACTGCGCTTTCCGCGCCGGGCCGGATGCACGTGCGGCAACACCACCACCGCACACAGCCGCTGTTCAACATCAACCAACAACACGCCGCGGTCGCAGCCTCAACGCCAGCACACGTTTGCACCACCATTCACACGCACCGCACAAACAGCTGTCGCCGACAACACAAACACACCGCAACGACGCCGCCGCCGCCGCCGCCGCCGCCTCTACTTGTGCCGGCCACCCACCCCACCGACGGCGCACCTGTCGCCAGCCGGCAGTCGGCAGTCGGCAGTCGGCAGTCGGCAGTCGGCACGGGAAACGCACACCGCCACTTCGCTCGCGCGCACGCCACCAACCAGTCGTCGTCTCCAAAAACAACAAACAAACATAGGGCAGGCAACAAATCGCCTCGCACGAACCGTCCACAAAACTATCAAAGCACAGCCTCTGGCTAACGGCCACGACGCAGCGGCACGCTGCTCCTTTCCCCGCCCCACTCCATTCACAAAGTCACGCGACACCTTTCCGCCACTACGCGCAGCCGCACCCGACGCCCGTGGCAACGACACAACTACTGCACTATCCACCGTACACACAGCCAGCCAGCCAGCCAGCCAGCCAGCCAGCCAGCCAGCCAGCCAGCCAGCCAGCCAAAAGCACACCAACGACCCAAACACGCACGTGCAACGGCACGCCCCAAACCAGTCAACGTCGACAACCACACGCACGGCTGGAAACAGGCGTCCTTCCACGTTGCCATCAAGCTACACACAAGACACAAGGAACCAACAACAGCACGCCTGCCCGCCCGCCCCACTCTCACGCCGCAAAAAGCACACCGAAACCGCCAAACGCACATTCCCATCGCACTGACACCGACCGGCTCGCTACCACCACACCTCTCGGCAGCCGTTTCGCAGACATGACACGGCGCGACATGACATCACGACCAACTCTCCTTTCCCCGACGCCTTCGGCCGGAGCACAACGCCGCCAATTCGCCACACAGTCGACAAGCGCCCGCCCTCCCTGCACGACGCCGCGCAGCAAACGCGCCCGCAAACACATACCTCTCCTCTCTCTCGGCCGCCCGACGCGCCAACCGCCACACCGCCAGCCACTCGCAATTGTGCACTGCCGCCAGCCACACGTCCAACACGCCGCGCCGCCTCCGGCCACCCGCCAGGGGGCGCTCACGTCCGCGACAACAGCGCGGCCCGCCGGGCCAAACCGAACCGAGCCGCCCGCCGCTGCTCTGCACATCTTCCTGCGCGCATCAACAAAACGAGGCAAGCGAGCACACCCCGTCACAACGCCACATCACGCAAATGCCGTGCCGACCTCTTGTGTCTACCGCCTAAATTGCACTCACCAGCCGCCCCTTCTTCTTCCTATCTATCTATCTGTGCGTCTGTGTCGGTCCGCGCGTGACGCCTCTCAACATCCGCCGTCGCCGTCCCCGTTTCCGCCCCAATGCCATCGTCGCGCCGCCGCCTCCTCCTCCTCCTCCGCCGCCCCTGTCCGGCCCGCACCACACCATACACCGCTGCTTGTCCCGGCCGTTGCCACCAAAGGCGCCTACCGCAAACGCGCCACGCCGCAGCCCCCGTGCGTGCATCTCCGTGCCGACGCTGCCTCTCTGCCCTCCCGCACGCACTCGACCGACCGACATGCACTGCGTCGACGGCCTCGACAACACAGTCTCTGGGCTCCGCACTGCGTGTTCCGGTACGCGCGCTCAAACACCTATGTACTCATTACCAGCGATGGCGAGGCACCACACAATCTCTGACCAGAGAGTTTCTTATCGTCGCTAGTCTGCGCCACACGACACTAGTGGCACGTAGCGGGTCGGCAGGAACAGTTGTCATCTCTATGTGGCGGGTCGGGAGAGGTCGTAGTCAGTCGACGACAGTATTAGCGAGTGGACGATTGTACTGAGCGGGCGGCGGCGTGCTCTTCTCGCGACTCTGGTCTCCGTTCGGGACGATGCATATTGTTATAAAAGGTAAGGTAATGAAGCTGCATTGCGCAAATCTAATAATGTATGTCAATTGTAACTATTTTCTTCACAACAAAATGCCCCAATAATACTTTGTTTCCAAAGTAACTTTTTTTTAAAGGTAAAACCATTCATTTCCATTTAAAGAATATTTCCTCCAACAATCAAAAAATTCAATGTGAGCCGGCATTCATTGCACGAAGCTGTGTACAGGTATCTACAGTTAAGAGCACATATAGATGCAGTTTGTTTCCTCTTTTGCCTTTTTTTTTCATTGACGTAACGATCTTTTGCTCTTTTTTTTTTTGTTTTTTATTCTGATTTGTACGTAGGCTGTTTGTTTACATTTTTTTTTATTGGTAATGCCACGTAGCGCTCTGTGTGAAAATCACTGCCTGTGCCGTGTGCAGTCAGTGGCCAGTTTGCATTGTTGTCATATGAACCTGCTATAGCTGGATGTGAACAGCGCGTACCGTTGCGCAGTTAGGGGTGAGCCGCCAGCACTGGTGCATGTGAGGAGAGATATGGCGGACTTTTCAAATTACATATATTATGACTTGTGATGATATTAAGGGTAAATACATTGTTTGTTGTTCTCTATTAAAATCTTTACTTTGCTAACTATCCCTATCAGTAGTTAGTGCCCTCCGTAGTTTGAATCTCTTATTTAGCTGGCAGTAGTGGTGCTCGCTGTATTGCCGTACTTCGAGTAATGACGATTTTTGTGAGGTAAGTGATTTCCGAAAGGTGTACTTTAATGTTACTCAGGGCCATTCTTTTGCAGGGATCTTTGATAGTCAGATTGCGTTGCGCTCAAAATATAGTGCGTCACTTTAAGCGCAGTTTTGTATACATTGTTGTTCAAAGGGGGACGTTTCAGAATACAGGGCCGAAGGTCAGCCAGCGCTGCCCTTACAACGTTTATCGGGTTTTCAATTATGTCTCTTGAGATGTTCATGGTTCATTATTTCCATTCATCATATTATCGCGCGTTTCCCATCAATCTTCGTTCGTTCATTTTCTAGGGACGTTAACAACATTCTGGCACATTTTTATCATCATTCACGCACTCACTTACTTACGACTATTTGTGCGGGGAGGTTACACTTGGGTCCATTTCCATTTACATTCAATGTTGATAGACCTTTTTTTTGTTGTTGTTTTGTTGCTGGCAGGTTACAAACGCCTCATTTTATGTTGGTTGCAGCGTTTTTCTCCTTCTTCTAGTGTTTTCCCCGCTCTCACCACCGCCCCCGCCCCTCCCGCATCCGTCGGTCTCACCACGTTCACTGACGGCCGCGTCTGCGGCTACACCACAACACAACAACGGCCCCCTCCCGGCAACCCATTCGTTTTCTCTTCTTTTGCACAAAAACAACGCCGCACGCGCCAGCCGAGCGCAGCGCAAGCCACCCACACCGCGCCCCTCCCCGTCTTTATAGCCCCCGCTTCTTGTTTTCTTCGTTTGCCCCCTCCCATCTCCCGAATGCCATGCCATGCCATGCCAGCAGCGTTACGCGTGCCCCTCCCCTGTCCACACACTACCGCGAAACGAACAGCCTTCCGGGCCACATGCAGGGCACGCCCACCGCCATTCCCGGACGCAATTCTCGAAACAACACACACACAAAATGAACGCACTATCCCCACTTCGCTTCTCTCTCTCTCTCTCTCTCTCTCTCTCTCTCTCTCTCTCTCTCTCTCTCTCTCTCTCTGTCCCTTCCCTTTAACGAAAGACAAACAAACCCCAGTTAACACACTTTCTCGACACCTTCATGTAGGGAGGGAGGGAGGGAGGGAGGGTGCGTGCGTGCGTTGTCTCGACCGTGACGGCAACCATCGACGATCCATTTCCCCCACTGGTAAAACATGTTCACTAACACCTACAGACATCATTCCGTACACACACAATGGCTTTGCACACGAACATAGACGGCACGGGCACTGTCGTACATTCTTCCTCAGAACCATCTCAACGAACGTTACATACACATCCGGGAAAGCAAAGCAAAGCAACGCAACGCACACAATTCAGCCGTCAAAGGTAACGTTCACCACGGCAGACACTTGCCGCCGCGCCGTTACACGCATTTCAGTGCGGCTACAATACACCTCCGACACGGGAACGTTCCGTTGCTCTACACCGCGTTTCTCCGTTTTGTTTGGTTTTTTTTTCTTTTTTCTCTCTCTCTCTACTTTTTTTTTTCCCCTCTGTCCTTTCCTCCACCATTCTCTCCTCACGTTCTGCCCAGACATTCGACCGATCACAGAGGTTCACCTTTCGGTAACCGTTCTCAGCGCGACGGTATGACGGGTGTTCAAGACGTACCGTTGCGTGATGCCGGTGTACCGCGCCGATCGACAGTTTCCCAGAGGCGACGGATCGGACCACATCACCGACACACACAAACACGTGTGCGCACATTCGCCAAAGCGACCGTCGTCTTCTAGCGTCGCGCTTACTGTACTGTACTGTACTGCACTGGACTGGACACGCGTGCATGCATCTTCAATGACGACGTCGGTGTGCGTGCGTCGTACGCACAAGCAGACACAGTCAGTCAGACACGACTATCGAAATCAGAGTCGGAGGGAAGGTACATCATCGTGCGTGTCGCCCGTACAATGCAATACACATTGGTGTCTCAATGCGCGTTCATTTAAACGTCACTCACACGCCTCCACGCTGCAGCATTTACAGACACATCTCACCCTAGCCATGTATGGCGTGCAAACCGACCCGAAAAAACGGCCGTCGTTACACACTGACATTCCCAACAATCGCGTTTCGTTTCCATCCGTCACGTAACTAACCGGCACCTCCATCCAAAGGACACATCACCGATCGCACTTCCCCCACCTCGCAGACAGGTAACACCAACGAGTTGTGCGCACGTGCCTCCATTCCACGTCACACCGTGGCCGTACCCCGCAACACGCGACGCGCCCCCATCAATCAAATTCATCGCATCGGCCACCCCACCCCGTCGCGTCGCAACCAAAGCGGTAGCTATTGCCGCCGTCCACCCACTCACACACAAAACAACAACAACAACAACAACAACAATTCCGCCCTTCCCGCAAAGGCCATTTGGTGGCCCTGAAAAGGGCCGTTTTTGCCGCTCTCGCAACGGAGGAGCCTTCTCTCCTTCCATTCCAGAGCCACCTCCTTACTTGGAGCTCGTGTACTTGGTCACCGCCTTCGTGCCCTCGCTCACGGCGTGCTTGGCCAGCTCGCCAGGCAGCAACAGCCGCACAGCGGTCTGGATCTCGCGGGACGTGATGGTCGAGCGCTTGTTGTAGTGCGCCAGGCGGGACGCCTCGGCCGCGATGCGCTCGAAAATGTCGTTCACGAAGCTGTTCATGATGCTCATCGCCTTCGACGAGATGCCCGTGTCAGGGTGCACCTGCTTCAGCACCTTGTAGATGTAGATGGCATAGCTCTCCTTCCTCTTGCGCTTCTTCTTCTTGTCGCCCTTCGAAATGTTCTTCTGAGCCTTGCCAGCCTTCTTGGCGGCCTTCCCGCTAGTCTTGGGCGGCATCTCAAACAAGAACGTGAACGTACGGCAGCAACACCAGTAGCAAGCGCTCCGCTCTAGTCAGCGTCTCCCCACACAGTGGCACCCAGCGCGCCCCGCCGCCGCACCTTTACCAGCTCGCCCCGTTGCGGCCGCCGACCAATGGGCCGCGAGCGCAACCGGCCGCCGCACCCGAGAGCATAAAGGACCCCCACCCCTGGCGGCGCCGCCACTCCGCTGCTCGACTCGCTGCGGCTCGCACCGTCCTTCGTCTCGTCTCGTTTTCACACCACAGCCCATCGCCATGTCCGGACGCGGAAAGGGAGGCAAAGTCAAGGGCAAGTCAAAGTCCCGCTCCAGCAGGGCCGGGCTCCAGTTCCCGGTCGGCAGAATCCACCGCCTCCTGCGCAAGGGAAACTACGCCGAGCGCGTCGGCGCCGGGGCGCCCGTCTACCTCGCCGCCGTCATGGAGTACCTCGCGGCTGAGGTGCTCGAGCTGGCCGGAAACGCGGCCCGCGACAACAAGAAGACGCGCATCATCCCGCGCCACCTGCAGCTTGCCATCCGCAACGACGAGGAGCTCAACAAGCTCCTGTCGGGCGTCACCATCGCACAGGGTGGTGTCCTGCCCAACATCCAGGCCGTCCTGCTGCCAAAGAAGACCGAGAAGAAGGCCTAAACAGAGAGGCCAGGCAATCGGCACGCGGACCCGCCGCCCAGCAGCGCTGCGTGCTCCCCTGCACGCAACGCGCTTTGCCGGCCCGGCTCACAACAATCGGCCCTTTTCAGGGCCACCACACAAACCTACGTCCAAAGCAAAATTGCAGTCGTCCTCGCCGCACTTTACTTTAACGTCACTTCCACAGCCGCCGCCGGCAACAAGACCATACCAACTGCTACGATTGCAGGGGGGAGAAATTCTGCGAGGTACCTCGGTGTCACGCCTGACATCCAAGTGTCACATAGGGGAACTTGGCACAAACGCTCACGCCAGGATGCACATCCTGTACCCTGTTCCCTCGACCCCGCAACAGGCGTAGCGATACTGGAATATGCGCGCCCTGTATGGGGCTGTGCAGCCAGATCGACGATGCATCGCCTACAGAAGGGTCCAAAGCAGAGCGCTCTACGACGGGCCTTACACGTCCCCGCGGCAGACCTGCATAGAACCACTCACAACACGATTCCGCGCCCTGGCACAAGCGTTCTACGCCACCGCGCGGAAGTCAGAAAATGACTGTTACGTCTTGACCCTTGGGCGATATGAACACCACAGGGACAGATGTGCAAGACCCGAGAGTCGCTGCTCCAGCAGTAGCACAGACAGAACACATAATCACTCTCAACAAACAGCAACGTCCGAAAACAAGCACAGTACCGAAGATAAGAACAACACACAGAAAAGAGGAGCAAATGTCCACAGGCGACAATAACCTCCACCAACTCCCCCTCTAACGGTAAGAGGACTAAAAGAGAGAAGAACAAGAAGAGCCGCCGCCATCTTGTCGTCCACAGCCCGTGTGGCCCAACACACACACACACACACCTTGTTTTGTTTCGTTTGCCTCAAGCACCTCCACGCACGCACAGTCGCCTTCCAAACGACAAGACAACGACAGCAATAATGACCACTGCGAGAGGAGCGTGTCGACACACGCGCCCTCCACTCCCGCGCGCCCCAAACAAACGAAACAGCTGATCCGGCCGCCTATCGGCACGCCTTGCCTCGGCAACTCCAACGCCGCCGCAAACACACACAGCCAAACCGCGCAAATATTCACCGCCTCTCGCACAACAACAACAACAACAACACACAGCCCGGCATCTCCATCGATCGATAAACAAAGCAAACACAAAACGCCCTCTCTCGCACACACAGCCGCAAGACCCGCTTCCTTTCCTTTCTCCCAGTCACGTCACGTCAGTCAAACGAAAACGAAATGAAGAATGAAAGAAAGAAGGCAGGCAGGCAGGCAACACACGCAGCAACAACACAGACTCTTTCGCACTTTTCAATTTCCGAACAGTGTGGTGGCCCTGAAAAGGGCCGTTTTCGTCTCTCCCACGGCCGCGGGAAGGCCAACGCGGCACAGCACACCGGCTGCGACGCGCCTAACCGCCGAAACCGTACAGGGTGCGCCCCTGCCTCTTCAGGGCGTACACCACGTCCATGGCCGTCACAGTCTTGCGCTTGGCGTGCTCAGTGTACGTCACCGCGTCGCGGATCACGTTCTCCAGGAACACCTTCAGCACTCCGCGGGTCTCCTCGTAGATCAGACCAGAGATGCGCTTCACGCCGCCCCTGCGAGCCAGGCGGCGGATCGCGGGCTTCGTGATGCCCTGGATGTTGTCGCGCAACACCTTGCGGTGCCGCTTGGCGCCACCCTTGCCGAGCCCCTTTCCTCCCTTGCCGCGGCCAGTCATCTCTTCTAAATCCTCAAAAAAGCTCAGGCAAGCAAAACGTCTGCTGCAGCGGCTGGCTCCTCACCCGGCGCTAGCGAGTCGGCTACGGTCTGCGCCCAGCGCACGCGCCAGCCCCCCTATATAGACTCTGGCCCGCCCTCCCCCCACCACGCGCAACCGAGGGCATATAAGCGCACCACGGTGGCTGGCGCGCGCCCGTGTCGTCAAGGCAGCACCCGACGCAGCACCTCGCTCGCCTCCACGCCGCTCCGCTACCGCTATGGCCCGCACAAAGCAAACGGCCCGCAAGTCCACCGGCGGAAAGGCGCCGCGCAAACAGCTCGCCACCAAGGCGGCGAGGAAGAGCGCGCCCGCCACCGGCGGCGTCAAGAAGCCCCACCGCTACAGGCCGGGCACCGTCGCCCTGCGAGAAATCAGGCGCTACCAGAAGAGCACAGAGCTGCTCATCCGCAAGCTGCCATTCCAGCGCCTAGTGCGCGAGATCGCCCAGGACTTCAAGACCGACCTGCGCTTCCAGAGCTCCGCGGTCATGGCCCTGCAGGAGGCCAGCGAGGCCTACCTCGTCGGCCTCTTCGAAGACACCAACCTGTGCGCAATCCACGCCAAGCGCGTCACCATCATGCCCAAGGACATCCAGCTCGCGCGCCGCATCCGCGGCGAGCGCGCCTAAACACCGCGCCAGCCGCTGGGCACCGCCCACGCACGCAAACAAACAAAACGGCCCTTTTAAGGGCCACTAACATCACTCCGTCGCGAGCAAACTTTGTCGGTCGCCTCTCGCCCCACAACCAGAGAACCAAAGACAAAACACCGCTTCCACTTCCCGTCCGTCCGCCACAGCCGCTCTCCTCTGCCAGCTTGCTGGCGCGCGCAACAATCAATCAACATCATCCCTCCCCGGCGCGGCGCTCAAAGCGCACAACACCCATCGGCCGACGCCGTCAACCACACGGGTGGCTGGCCGGCCGCCGCTTCGTTTCGAAACAAACAAACAAACAAAACAAAAACCCGCACCAACGGCCAGCCAGGCACGCAGGCTCGTCCAACGCCACCGACCCTTTCCACATCTCAACGTCCCCCGCCCCCGTTGCAAGAACACACACACAACCAAGACAAGACACATCCGAGGAGAAGGCAGGCAAACAGACAGACAAACCAAAGTATTCAAACAACATGACACAAACCAACCGTCGGCCGGCCGCGACCAAAAACGGCGACAAGCAACCGCTACCGCCGCCCGCACCCGCCACCGACCCCCCGCAATCCAACCACCACGGCACGCAAACAGTATCCACACACGGGCATACAGAAACGCCAGACGGCACAACCACACCGCAACACGACAATCAAAACCTTCCCGACGTGCTTTGATGGCCCTGAGAAGGGCCGTTTTGGGCCGCGCGTCTCTTGCGCGCCACTAGACGACGGGGACGGGGGGTGGGGACGACGGAGTCAACCGCCAACCCTTCCTTTCCTTTCCCATTCCTTTCTTCTTCTCCTCTACTTCTTCTTCTTGGGCGACGCCTTCGCCTTAGACGGCGTCGTCGCCTTCTTCGGGCGCGGCGCCTTCGGCTTCTTCGTCGGAACCTTGGCGGCCTTCTTCGCCTTCGACGGCGACT
The DNA here is from genome assembly GCF_023864275.1 of Schistocerca cancellata. Lineage (NCBI taxonomy): Eukaryota > Metazoa > Arthropoda > Insecta > Orthoptera > Acrididae > Schistocerca > Schistocerca cancellata. Next base: position 456,859,433 of record NC_064634.1, on the reverse strand, counting down.
TGGCCTTGGCCGGCTTGGCAGCAGCCGCCTTCTTCGCACCGGCGGGAGCGGCCGACGCCGCAGACGCCTTCTTGGCGGCGCCCGCCTTCCGACCAGTCGCCGCCTTCACGCCACCAGCCTTCTTTGCGCCGGCCGCACGGGCACCCTTCTTCTCCTTGCTGGCCGGAGCGGCGCGCTTCTTCTTGGCACCGCCAGCACGAGCCTTGCCGCCCTCAGCCGCCCCGCCGCCGGCGCCGGCAAGCTTGAAAGAGCCGGACGCGCCCTTCCCCTTCGTCTGCACCAGCTCGCCCGCCACCACGGCCGACTTGAGGTACTTCTTGATAAACGGCGCCAGCTTCTCCGCGTCCAGCTTGTAGTGCGCGGCAATGTACTTCTTGATCGCCTGCAGCGACGATCCGCCGCGCTCCTTCAGACTCTTGATGGCGGCCGTCACCATCTCAGAGGTGCGCGGGTGCGCAGGCTTGGCGCGCGGCTTCTTCGCAGACGACGCAGACTTTGCCTTCTTCGTAGTGCCGGTGGCGGCGGGTGCCGCAGCAGTCTCGTTCGTAGCCGCCTGATCTGCCATTTCGACGACGCGCGTTAACACACAACACAGCGAGCAGCGAGAGCGAGAAGAGACACGCAGCGAGCGGAGCGCACAGCAGAGGAATAGCCGCCTCGCGCCACAGGCCCAGCCAGTGTCGCGGGCGGGCGCGGACGGCCGAGAGAGCGGCCGCCACTCTGCGCGCCGCCGCGCCGCGCCTCCCGCGCTTGCTACCGCCCAACGTCCGACAGCCTGTGCGGAGCAGCCCCACACCTGCGCCACAACCACCCGCGCCTTTCAAACCACCGAGGATGGGGCTACACACAGCCACACCACAGTCGCCAACCAGTCGCCACGGCAGCGCCGCAAACCACGGCCAAACT